>NC_092358.1:17124249-17238796 GCF_030848805.1 Temnothorax longispinosus
GTAATTCCGCTTCTCCCTGTGGTTGCTATTTTGCATCTTCCCAGCCGGCTCTTTTTTTCTCTTCCTCCAATACTTTCTTAAAGTCGGACATTCCGAATCTAGCGCCTCGTGTTCAAACATTTTTATCTTCAAGTTGTACGTCTGATTTTTATAGGTACAGTTTACACACCTCTCTTCTTTGCCGTCGTACATTCATTCGCCTTATGATTTCCTGCACATTTATAGCATGTTTCTTGTCTCGTGCAATTCTTGGCAATATGGTAATAGCCCCAGCATTTAAAACATCTTCTAACACTAATATAATTAAATATAGGACACTTTCGCCATCCTAAATTTATTTTTCCTCTGTTTATTAGTGAATTATGAGTGCTTTCATCCACTTCAATTATTACGGATCCTTGCTCAGTATCCTTACTTTTTCCTCTTAATATTTTTTTCACTAGGTGCATACAGGATTCTTCGCCAATTCTGTTCTGCTTCTTGATTGTATCTATCAGTTCATCATCCTCCATTTCATTTCTTCTCCACCAACATTAATTATTTTAATCTTTGGTTTCCTCTTCTGTGGCTCAGAGACTTTGACCTCCTCGCCCATTGCCGCTTGTACCGTCGCCTTTAGCTTATCCTTCTCTTCTTTCGACTCACATCCTAAGATCACTGTCCCTTTACCTCCCTTTCTTAATTTGGTAATTCCTATTTCCATCTTGGTTATATCAATTTTATCTTTAATTGTTTTCTTCGTAATTTCACTCTCTTGTTGTACTTTTGGTTTTATAATCAAGATATTTTTTTCCTTCCTTTCTTTAATCACATCGCTATATTTTCTTGTCGCTCCACCTGACGATCCATATGCCCCTTGCGTCAACATTTTTCTCAATTCTTCTATTTCCTGAGAGAGAGAGCGTGAGAGAGAGAGAGAGAGTGAGAGAGAGAGAGAGAGAGAGAAAAAGCGTGAGAGAGAGCGTGAGAGAGAGCGTGAGAGAGAGAGAGCGTGAGAGAGAGAGAGAGAGAGAGGGAGAGAGAGAGAGAGAGAGAGCGGAGAGAGAGAGAGAGAGAGAGAGAGAGAGAGAGAGAGAGAGAGAGAGAGAGAGAGAGAGAGAGAGAGAGAGAGAGAGAGAGAGAGAGAGAGAGAGAGAGAGAGAGAGAGAGAGAGAGAGAGAGAGAGAGAGAGAAAGAGAGATATTGATATTGATATATATTTAATATGCCCAAGCAAGGCTAAAGGGCAAAACCAAATAACAAAGCAGTAATACATGCAAATAAGCATAACAAACTACAGCACTTAAAACTACTTATAATTAACGCAACTTAAAACTAATCAAATTAACTTAGAACTTATTGAATCGCAACTAAGACTAGCGCACTTAAACTAGAAAGCACCACGCAGGCAAAACTAGACAAAACTAAAAGCAGAAAAAGAAATGACCCAATCACTCAGCTTCAGACGAATGCAAGAAGGTACTAAGAAGACTCTTGAAGGCAGGAAGGGAAGATGCTGATTTTATAACATCAGGAAGAGAATGCCAAAAGTATATTGACGAAAGCAGAAAAGAATTCCTGTATGCAGTAGTTCTATGAGCCGGAATGAGGAAACTTTGAGTGGCCAATGAAGCCAGACGGTTAGATCTCCTCAGTGACGGATCAGGAGCAGTGAATAGCTCCCGCAGATACATAGGCGAACTCATATAAAGAATATGATAAATCTGACATCCAAGAAAGTAGAGCCGTCTATTCTCAACAGTGAGCCACCCAAGTTGACGCCTATACGGAGTAATATGGTCATCATATTTTAGATTGAATATAAAGCGAATGCAGCTATTGACAAGACGTTGCAACTTGGTATTCAACTCACTACTCAGACCATGATACACTAGACAGCAGTAGTCAATGTGAGCATGATGAGAGTGACCACGAGTTTTATTCTAAGACTGGTGGAAAGAGAATTTTTATTGAACTTTAAATTGTGCAACGCAAAGTTAACCCTTTGCGAGACAAGCGAGATATGTCTAGTCCAAGAAAGATTGGACGTAAAAACATCACCCCAAGTTTCTCACTTCACTCTCAAATGGAAGAGAAGTGCCATTCACGATAATAGGAGATAAACAGCCATAATCAATAGCAGAGACATAAGCTTGGCTGCCAAAAATGATGACCTTGGACTTAGCTGGGTTGAGCATAAGTCCGTTCCTGTTAGCATAATCAAAAATAGCATTGGCAACTTCGACATTAACTCCAAACGCCAGGGGGAGATCAGCAGGTGAGCACTGACGATAAATTTGAATATTATCAGCAAAAACCATATGGAACACATAAGAGAGTATATTACATATATCGTTAATAAACAATGAAAACAACAATGGGCCAAGCACAGAGCCCTGAGGAACGCCAGAAGAAGTGAAGATCCAATCTGAAAGATTGCCTGTATCATCAATAACAGATTGAGAAACGCCCGGTTAGATAGGAGAAGATCCCATTAAGAACCGCATCCAGAGAAGCCAATCTCCTTAAGTTTAATAAGCAGTAGCAAATGAGGGACCGTGTCAAACGCCTTACTGACGTCAAACAATATCATTATAGTCGAGTCCAACGTCAATTCCTGCCTAATGTCATTGCAAACGCGCAGGAGTGCAGACTGCGTGCTGTAACCTACACGATATGCAGATTGCCTAGGATTTTAAGATATTATATCGATTCAAGTACTCAACAATCTGCGAAGCCACTACTCTCTCAAGTAGTTTAGATAGCTCAGGTAGGTTCGCAATTGGTCTGGTGTCAGATGGAGACAAAGGTGTGCGGATCTGGAGAGAGGGCGAATATATGCTTTCTTCCACTTGGATGGAAACAAAGCAGAGTCCAGTGAGCGGTTGAACAAGGATGTGATACAGGATGAAATAACCGGCCATGAAATACGGAGAGCATAAAAAGGAATACCATCGAAACCAGAGGCATGAGAGTGAATAGACTGGGTAGAAATAAACTTGTAAACAGATTGAGGAGAAATAGAAGAGAAAACAAACTCAGGACGATCAGAAGGACGATTTACGGAAGCAATGGCAGAAATGAAATCGGAGTATAAGCAAGGAGGATGAGCATTGGAAACAGAGGAATAGTACGAGTTGAGAGAGAGAGAGAGAGAGAGAGAGAGAGAGAGAGAGAGAGCGTGAGAGAGAGAGAGAGAGAGAGAGAGAGAGAGCGAGAGAGAGAGAGAGAGGAGAGAGAGCGTAAGAGAGAGAGCGTAGAGAGAGAGAGAGCGTAAGAGAGAGAGAGCCGTGAAAGAGAGAGAGAGAGAGAGAGACGAGAGAGAGAGAGAGAGAGAGAGAAAGCGTGAGAGAGAGAGCGTGAGAGAGAGAGAGAGAGTTGGAAGACCCTCACCGACTACTACGAGAACAAACGTCTCCTGGTGCGTTCGTATATCTCGCAGTTTACCTCGCTTCAGAAATTGAAGGGTGAGTCCGTTTCTGATTTGCGCAAGTTATATCATTGCGTAATGAGCACCGCCGGCGCTCTCGATAGCATCGGCCGACCTATCTCGCGGAGTGAAGACTTATTCGTACATTTAATTGTGGACCTTCTCGATCCGCGTTCGCGTCGCGAGTGGGAAAACGCTATTAGCGAGACTTCGGAACCGCCGTCGTATTCCGATTTACAGCAGTTTCTCGACAGACGATTACATACGCTCGAATCGCTGCAACCGGTCAAGACGGAAGGCGCTTCATCCGCAAAGGCGGGGGGGAACTCCGCTCAACAAACGCGAGCCCTGCATGTTAAAAAGCAGGAGAACAAACTCGGTCGCTGTTCGATGTGCCAAAAGGGACATTTCATAATGTTTTGTGCCGCGTATAAAGGAAAGACTGCCGCGGAGCGAAAGCAGCATATTGAGGCGAGTAATTTATGCTTCAATTGCCTCGGGAAGCATAAACTGAGCGAATGCGCGTCGACGCGGACCTGCTCTGTATGCGATGCCCGACATCATACGAGCCTCCACGACGCGTACTCCGGCGGGGAGGTGTGACGTCCTGGGTGATGCGAGGTGGCTTCGATCCGGCAGAACGTCTCCGTTGATGGGTTCTTTTTCTTGCAGTTAAGGAGGTAAAACCCCAGGATAATTAGCTGTTGGTCGGCGATGTAGATTATGGCTCCTTGGATCCGTCGAAGGTAGGTAATTCAATAATCTCCAATAATCTTTATCTTTCTTTTGATATAAAAAAATAAGTATGATATTTATTGTAGAACTTTTATGATACAAGTGGTTTATGTGGGAGGATGGAACAAGTATGAGATATGTGACCTTTCCTGGCTCGTTCCACACTCTCCGTCCAGAGGGTGAAAGATTCCGCTTTTATACAATTTTGGAAACGGTAGTGGGAGGTGACCGCACCTCGTTACAATGAGTCATAAGGCGTTGTCTAGCGGATGTGAGTCTACTTCTAGGGGTGTGGCTCGCTTGCCAGCAATGAGTCATAGGGTGGTGTCTTGAAATTCATTACCTTATATGGTCATGCGTGACGTTCTGCTTCGACATGTCCATATATGGTTTTGCGAAGACTAGATTCACTCGAATGAGTCATACAGGTGACTCGTCTGAATTCTATTTTTATTCTCTAGTCTAACAGCGATTTGTATTGAGAGCGATACTTTCTTTCATTATGAAATTTCAATATGACTTTTATTATAAAGAAAAATAAGAAATCTTTAATATTTGAAATTTTAAAATGTGAAAATATATGTTGAATATTAGTTAAATTTTCTTTAGACATACTTTACATAGGGTAGAATAATTCAATAGTACAATTAAAGTCATTATTAGCATGTCTAAAGTATAAAAGATATTGCTCTCTTCGTCTAACAGTTACTATAGTATATCTGACTCTCTCTTTCTCTCTTTCAGATCGTACAATATTCGCATCTCGCTCGGATTCGCGTTCCTTATGCTACGCATGTACAATTCTATCTTTCTCAGGTTCGTGAGTGGCGCTTCAGCGTTTGACGCTTGAGATTTATATTAATTTTAGTAAGTATATATATATATATATTTTGTTAATAATAATAATATTGATAAAAGTGATTTTAGCAGTGGTAATAATGATTCTAATATCATGTTAATAATGTATCATGCAGGTAGGAGTGGTCAGCATTCTCATTAGTACGGAAATCAATGAAATTAAATTGTGTATATATATATATATATATATATATATATATATATATATAATAAGATTTTTATTATTTTTATATCTCGCGAATGGTTGGGAATTTGAAAGGAGTGTATAAGAAACATATTGTAGGACTTTCACTAAAGCATAATATAGTATTGGAAAATTTTATTGTTGATATATGTATTTGTTAATAACAATTTATTAATTAAATAAATTAGTACTCTTTAATTCGCGTATTGATATTGTTATGTTCTCTTTATTTAAGAGGTTTTGAATTTCTAATATCATCTTGTTTATGAGCGTTTGTTATTTTATTGTTATAAATATTTCGTAAATAAACAATTGCAGAAATAAAAGTTATTATCATTTTTCGTAGGTGTACTGATGCAGAGTTTATGTGCGCAATCAAAATTTGTACGGGTTTTAGCAAACAGTTTAACGCTCCAATGTCTCAATTTCCGCTTCCTTCGTGCTTCGTTTTTCGCTAGGGCCCTGGTGAAAATAGAAAGCTTCTCGGAGCGTCAAAGAAGGGCAAATGAAGAGTTTTAATAAATTTCGTTAAATCTTATTTATTAGTTTAATTAATTTAAATAAAAAATCGGCGTTAACGTTACTGGTATTTAGGAGTATGAGAGATTCCATTTTTATCATAATAATTAAGTGTCAAAATTTTCGTTCAGAAATGAAATTTTTCAGCTTTAAAATGTATAAAAGACTAAAATATTAATGTAAAAATGATTTGGTCTTTGTAAGTCTAAAGGATAGGAAATTCAAAATGGCGGACGTGAAACTTTAATAATTTATAACTCGAGAACGGTAAGAGATAAAAAGACGGGGTTTCTTTTGTTGTGTTCAGATAATTAAGGGCATTATTTTAGGTTGTTTAAAATTTTTGTGTTTTATGGATTTCCATAATTTTTAATTATATCTCGGAATTAAGAAGAGATATGATGTAGGGGTTTTTGTGAGGTTACTTGACATGCTCTGCTGAGTGTCTGCAGTGATTTTATTCATCATCTTTAATAATATTTTTATGATAAATTTTATTGTTAATTAGTTTATTTTGAGAGATCCAACAATGGTTTATAATCAAAAGTTGTTTGACTTTTTGTGATAGTCCCATCAGTCACATTAGCTAAGTTTGTTAATAATATAATTAAATTGTTTTAACAATCATGTTTGAAAAAATGCTAATGAGGTAATTATTATTTTAGCATGATAATATTCTTTAGGCACAAAAGGTTATGTTTATATGAATAATCTGTTTTTAATTTATTTATTTATATTTTATTTTAATTTTCTTAGTTTATTCTTACGGAACATGCATTTATTTTTGTTAGGTCCGCGTGTCAAACTGAATTTATATTGCATAAAGGATCTCATAAAGCTGGTAATATTCATTTACGATCAATTTTAGTGATGCTGGGGAATCTTAACAAGCAATTGTCCAAAAGTTTATAGTGTGATTCATGAAAATGGGGCTTAAGCTTGAAAGGGTACCTTAAGGCAGCCATGTTCTCTAGGCTTGTGTCTACTATTTTAAGAACGCGTGCTCGCATCAGCTGAGTGATTGTTGTGACAGTTAAGTTAAGGTGTGATTATTTATTCTGATATTGTTTTCAGGTGCTGTGCAATTAGGATGGAAATCGAAAAAATTTATGCGGCTGGAATATAGCGGTGATTATACCGTCAGACGTGACAGAGGTGGTTAAGACTTCGCATCTCGCGCAAAAAACCCTCGGGAAGCCGGTGGCGGTACTTCTCGCTACCGCTCGTATCCGCGTGCGCGATCGTTTCGGGATAGAGCACACCGCGCGAGCGCTCGTCGATCAGGGCTCCGAATCATTTCTCGTCTCGGAATCGCGGATCGGAAGCGTACGGTCGCGCTCGACGGTCGCGCTCGCCTCTGACCTTGGATATCTCGCCTCGAGACGGCGGGCCAGCCATCTCGGTGTCGGCCTTAATTCTACCTCGGCTCACTCTCTACGGCGGCGGGGTCTCTGCGGATCGTGCGACGTGGCCGCATCTCCGCGGGCTAGAGCTTGCCGACCCCGACTTTGCGGCCTCGAACCCGGTGGAAATTCTGCTTGGAGCTGATGTATTCGCCGCGATTCTCCAGCCGGGCTTGCTAAAGGGCGAACCGCTCGAGCCGGTCGCACAAAGAACGACGCTGGGATGGATTATCTCGGGCGCCGCCGGTCAGGCGACCTGCGTTCAGAGATCGACGACTCTGCAATGCCACATCACGGAAAATCTTTCCACCATCGTGAAGAGATTCTGGCAACAGGAGGAGCTACCGGGCGGCGTACTCGCGCTTACGCCAGAAGACCGTGAGTGCGAGAACTTCTTCTCCCTCACACATTCCCGGACCGCGGACGGTCGTTACATGGTGAGACTCCCGGTCGTGGACCCGTTGCCCGATCTCCGGGGAACGCGCAGCTCGGCCTTACGAGCACTGGGGCACATGGAGAGACGATTCGCCCGAGATGACAAATTGAAGCAGCTGTACGTCGAGTTCATGCGGCAGTACGAGGAGCTTGGACATATGACGCCGGTGGCTCCGGAGGACAAAACGAAGAGGCGTGTGAGCTACCTTCCACACCACGGCGTGAAGCGCGAGGCAAGCACCTTGACGAAGCTGCGCGTCGTGTTCAACGGCTCGACGTCATTACCCTCTGGTGACTCGCTCAATAAGTGTCTGCGGGTGGGCCAAACCTCCTGCCGAATCTAGCCGATGTACTGCTGCGGTGGTGTCGCTGGCGCTACGTCCTGGCTACGGATATGGAGAAGATGTACCGCCAAATCCTAGTCCATCCCGATGACCGCGATCTGCAGCGAATTTTCTGGCGGTATAAGGTTGAAGACGAGATAAAGGAGTATCTTCTCAACACGGTCACTTACGGGCTGACGTGTGCACCGTTCCTGGCGATGCGCTCCGTTCAACAACTTGCCGAGGACAAAAAGGAACTCTTTCCCCTGGCCGCGATCGCCCTACTGCTTGAAAGGTACATGAACGATGTACTCTCGGGCGCGGATACACGGGAAAAGGCTCTGGCTCTCCGGCATCAACTCTCGGAGCTCTGCATGGCGGGCGGCTTTCCGCTCCGCAAATAGTTGGCCAACGAGGAGTCCTTGCTGACGGACGTTCCAGCGGAGCACAGGATGCAGCGCGAGCTCCGTTCTTGGCGACCGCAAGAGTCGCATGCCACTCTCGGCCTTCAGTGGCATCCCTGCCTCGACAGCTTCTCCTTTGCTACGAAGACGAGTCTAGTGACGTCCTTCACGAAGAGGTCGGTGCTGTCTCTCACCGCCCGGCTTTTCGATCCGCTCGGTTGGCTGGCGCCGGTGGTGGTGAGTGCGAAGATCTTGTTCCAAGCTACCTGGCTAAGAGAACTGGTGGGATGACCTCTTGAGCGAGACTGACGCTCTACAGTGGAGGACCTACCAGGCGGAGCTCCCGTTGCTGGAGCAAATTTGAGTCCCTCGGAGAATCTATCCAGGCGCCAGAGGACTCGGCGTCGAACTTCATGGCTTTACCGATGCCTCCGAGAAAGCCTATGCTGCCGTGGTTTACTTGCGAGCACAGGCGCAGGACGGATCATGGCTGGTCACCTTGCTCTCGGCAAAGACCAAGGTCGCCCCTCTCAAAATCGTGGCTCTGCCTCGACTTGAGCTCGATGCTGCTGCGCTGCTCGCGCGGCTTGCTGTCCACACGAAGGTCACGCTCGAACTACCCGAGGCGCCTCTTCACCTCTGGTCGGACGCCATGGGGGCCCTGGGCTGGATCCGAGGTCACCCTACACGATGGAAGACCTATGTGGCCAATAGAGTATCAGCAATTCAAACGGCGGTCCCGGAGGCGCGGTGGCATCATGTGCCTGGCCGGGACAATCCAGCGGACTGTGCCTCTCGAGGTATCTCTCCTGGCAAGTTAGTAAATCATCCTCTCTGGTGGAACGGGCCGCCTTGGCTCAAGGAGGACTCTGCAGCGTGGCCCGCTACCGGAGCCGTGTCGGAGACGGAGGAGCTGCCCGAAGAGCGAGTGCGAGTCCACGCGGTGGTGCCGGTCGAGCCTCCCGTCGAGGAGCCCGAGGAACTGCGCCGATTCTCCTCGCTTCAACGCTTGTTACGCGTGACAGCGTCGTGTCGCCGTTGGCTGCGGGGGAGGGGCGGCCCGGGGGTCGTACCAGACCGCACGACGTTCCCTTACGGTGCCGAGCTGACGTCCGAGGAGATGGAGGAGGCTCGTCTTTCCCGGATCAGGCTTACGCAGGCGAACCACTTCTCCCGCGACTTAGCCACGCTCCGTCGGGGCTGCTCGCGATCGTTATCTAACTGCCTTGTAAAACTTAATCTTTTTTTAGACGCTCAGGGTCTCCTGCGCGTGGGCGGCAGGATAAAACACGCCGTCCTTTCCTACGATGAACGTCACCCAGTTGTCCTGCCGGGCGCCTCATACTTTACTCGGCTGATAGTAGAGGCTTGCCACCGAAGGATGATGCACGGAGAAGTCCAAATGACGTTGAGCATGAGTCGGCAGCGCTACTGGATCCCGCGAGGCCGAGCCCTGGTGAAACGCCTGATTCTCCGCTGCGTTACTTGCGCGCGTTGGCGGGCGGCAACTCCGCAGCAGCTAATGGGCAGTCTTCCCCGCGAGAGAGTAAGCCCTGCCAGGCCCTTTCTGCACACCGGCCTCGACTACGCCGGGTCAATTATGCTGAGGACTTCTAAAGGTCGAGGACAACGAGCCTACAAAGCCTTTATCTCGGTGTTTGTTTGCCTCGTCACGCGTGCTGTGCATTTGGAGGTCGTGTCCGACTACACCGCGGCCGCCTTCCTGGCGGCGCTGCGCCGATTCACGTCCCGTCGCGGACTATGCAGCAGCCTCCACAATGATTGCGGGACGAACTTCGTAGAAGCCAACAAACACCTACGCGCCCTCTTCGCAGCCAGCAACCCTGAAGAACGACAGATCGCTAGCCATCTAGCCAGCGACGGAATCAAATGGCGATTCAACCCGCCATCCGCTCCTCACTTTGGTGGCCTTTGGGAGACCGCCGTAAAATCGCTCAAGCACCACCTTCGGCGAGTGCTGGGCGAGACGACGCTGACTTACGAAGAGATGAGCACTCTCCTCGCTCAAATCGAAGCTTGTCTTAACTCTCGTCCATTGCAGGCATTTTCCGACGATCCAGACGACTTGGCCGTGCTCACTCCGGGGCACTTCTTGGTGGGGTCCGCCCTGATTGCCGTGCCTGAGCCTTCGCTGCTGGACGTGCCAGTGAACCGCCTCACCCGCTGGCAGCTGCTGCAGCAGATGCGGGATCACTTTTGGAAGCGCTGGTCCCAGGAGTACGTGCATTCGCTGGTACACCGCCCCAAGTGGCAGAACAGAGAACCAGACGTCCAGCTCGGACGCCTCTGCCTCCTGCGGAACGAGACCGCCGACTAGGTGGCCATTGGCTCGAGTGGTCAAGGTCCATCCCGGAGAGGACGGCCGGGTGCGCGTGGTTACCGTCCGCACCGCGACAGGCGAGCTTACGAAGCCGATCGTCAAGCTCGTCCTCCTGCCTGCGAGCGACGGGGATCCACCGGAGGAAGCTAAAGGGTGACGTAGCACCTCTCGTACGAACGAATGCTGGGGCTCGAGGCCCCCCAGCATCGCCTAAATCTGTTCGCTAGAACGATCATATTCGAACCAAGGCCTCCACTGCAAACTTTTTTTTATTACATTGCGAAATCCATTTTTTGTTTCTGTACTTTCCGTATAAAGAAAGAATTTGAACCACGATATATTCTCTATGCAATTTAGTATGCAGAATTATTAGGATTGTTATACGAGATTGAGATAATGAGGAAGTTATGCGAATTTTTTTTGCGCTCTTTGCATCGAGAAATAAAGTTGTACTCAATAACAAAATCCGACGATTGACAACCCATCTTAGTCGCGGCTATAAATAAAATAAAATTGCGTTCTCTTGCGACCGCGGCTTCTTAAAGAAGCACTACTTATTCTCTAGCATATCCATTGCTCAGGCATATTGACTTCTCGGAATTTAATACTTGTAAAAGACGTTCCCTTTAAGTTCTGAGAACGTTAAATCCTCGCACGCCGAATGTTGTGACCGCGAGGTAAATACCAGCGCGCGCGAGACCGGGTCAACGACCCGCTAGTACGGAATGCGCTCTTGCTGATGGACATTGAGTGTCGCACTCATTTCGTCAGCCGCTCTGACGAGGCAGGCGGTATGTTAAAGATCCGATCTATATCAGAGTCGAAATAAGCTACAAGTATTTTGGCAACGCCGGGAGACAAAAGTGTTTTCATCACCGCGACTTTCAACGTGACGACCGAATGTACAAACAGTGGAGACGAGGCATCGCCGAGTTAATTGTTCGCCCGCGTCCGCTTTGTCTCCTCTGTTTATAATTGTCGACGACGAGCATGTCGGGGACTCCTCTCTGGAACGCAAGTCATCGAAAAGTATCGAACATGCGAGAAGCCTCCGAGAGTTTAAAAGGACGAGCGCTCTTGGCCACGGGGCCAGTTGCTCGTTGCTTTCGATTGTACTTACAGTTATTTAGAGTATTAGCTCGCTTTTTCGTGGCTGTTTGCGCGCGAACCGATACCTCCGAATTACGTGCTAGCTAATTCGTTCTGGACTCTCATTTATCTTGTAAATAGTGTAAATATTAAATAAACAGTTGTTCGTTAACTCCTATCTTTATTCATTGCCTCTCGCGTTCGGGCCTTCGCTCGCGCTCTCGGTCCGCTTACGAACAATCTCTATATATATATTAAAATTTCATGTGATAATGTAGGAAAAACAGGAACTTACGATCTTTATATATTAAAATTTCATGTGATAATAGGGAAAACAAGAACTTACGTTCGAAGATAAAATCCGTTTTCACACTTTTACCGTAAAAATTATATCTCTTTAATAAGTATATAAGAAGTCCCAATTTGTGAGCTACCGTTAAAGTCGTTTTGCAATGGAAGACTTAAAACTGTTAGTGGAAGCCTGCGACATGTTAAGTAAAGACGTCAAAAATCTAGCTACTACTGCAACATCAGTGGCGGAAAGCGCCACGAAAGTGTACGCTGTGGTCAAACACATGCGTAAAATTTCGCTGAAATGTATTAAATTACAATACAACATGGACGACAAAGATGACTTATTCCAAAAAATGTAAGTACAATCATTTTTTTTTCACTCGCAAACAGACGGACGCGATTAATGTTTTGTTTTGTTTATCAGACACAGATGTATAGATGTCATCAGTGAACTACAAAAAGGAGTAATTGATAAAACATTAATTGAAATTGATAAAATGGAAATGGAAGCACAAATAATTTGTGCTAAAATGGCAGAAATTAAAATTCCTGGAGCTAATCCTACAAATGATTCGATGGACGCTTCTACAAGTGTTGGTGACGAGGATGAGACCGTCGACTGAATACGGCGCTATGATGTAGTGTAGTAGTAGTAGTTGTAGAGTAGTGGGTGGTTCCACTGGGGAGCCCCTGACGGCGCGCGGTATAACGTACCTTTGTAATGAAAAAAAATTTTTTTTTGAATAAACGTGTATCTTGATAAAAGAATATAATAATAAATCTTTTTTTCAAAAACATTATTAAGACGTACATATTCGCGATATATTTAAACGCCGCTCCGGCCGCTTTCATGTATGACGTTCCTCGTCTCCTTCGTAACCCCGGGAATCTTCCTCAAATCGTCCGCCGCTTGATCCAATAACTGACGCACTAATAGTCGCTTGCGATCCGTACGCGACAAAGTGGTCAGGATCTGAGATCGCAATTTCGCGTATTTCCACCAATCACGTCTCTTCTTGTTCGCGATATCCTTGATGTCGTAGACGTCCAGACGGATCAACTGTGATCTGATCTCCCCGGACGACCTCACGGTAAGCATCCGTCGATCTTTCATCTTCGATATATGCTGCGGAATACGATCGAGATCGCGACCAGACTCCATCAGGTCGAACAACGCGTCGAGCCCGCCACCGCTGCATCCTGCCCCCTCCTCCTCCTCGTCTCGCTTCTCCACGCTGTACGAATGATCCGTCAAAACCGCGGAGGGGATATTCCCTCCCGCACCGACGGGTAAACTTTCGACGTATCTGTCGTGATAATTGATCCATTCGAAAAAGGTATCTTGTGTTATTAGATCACTCACTAATGATGAATACAACTTCGACGAAAGTCGATCACGAATGAAATTATACATTTTATTCACGGAACAGGTAGGACTCTTAGGACTTTCCTTCAGCCACAATTTATGGAGCTCTGTCAGCACGCTCTTTATGTTGCTGCCCTCGCGCATACGACGTACGTCGCAATCGGTTCGCTTCTGATTCATAGTCGTCAGGTACTTCGAGACGCTTGCGAGCAACAGTCTCAAATTCTGCGACGCCAAACATTCAGGATTCCAAATTTTGCGCAGCAGATCGAGCAAAGCGAAACTGACCGACTCGATATCCGTCGAGGTGCGTTCGACTTCTACGACCTGATCCTCAAACGGCTCATCCAACAACGACATTAGAGCTTCCTTATCTTTCATTTGACTCTCCATGGCACTATTTCTCTCCATACAGATGTACCGCGCGAACTACGAGCATCAAAGTTCTCGCACCTTCACAAACTTCAAACTGACGATATAATTGCGCGAGGATTCGCGTTGTCTCGCCCTTATCGCTCGGCGAATGTCAATAGGACAGAATTCGCGTTCTTCTCGCGCTTATATAACGCCCGATAACGATTTGACGGCGGATGTACGGGGTCAATAGGGCAGCAGATAACTCTGGAAATAGCTTTGAGAGATAACCGCGATCACGCAAACGGAGACGATCTCCGATGACGTCGACGAAATGTCGCGTACGTTGAAAGTGTTTATGCAACACGTGCATGGAAAGTGCCCCATTACGCACGCTACGCGTGCGTGATAGACCACTTTCCAGGCACTTGCAACATAAAATAGGGAGTGTAAGCCGTGTGTAAAGATGAAAATTCCCGGGTGCGGTTACCGCACTCGCCTTCGGCTCGTACGTAAACTCCACACCCGGGGATTTTCATCTTACCTCACTTGTTACACAAATAACTATTCTGTCCGTACGATTATTGCAATGTAGATTTCAGTAGTTATTAAAATAGAAATAAACACGATGCGTGCGCGGTTGGAAATATAGATGACGCGTAAGCGTCCGCATTGCGAGTCGAGGCGCGAAAGATCTCCGACGACGACGACGACGATCGATTGTCGTGGGCCGTCGATCGATTACCGACGCACCGCCGTCGCGACGGGGGATCCATCCGCGGAGAGGCGCCTCGGTCGCGTGAGGGAAAATTCGGAGTGGCCCCCCTCGCGCCGCGCCGCGCGAGAAAGGTAGCGCCCCTCGCAGCCCCCCTCTATCCCGGATTAGAAAAGCAGCGGAGGGGCGGCCCCCGTCTGCCGACGCCTTCCCCTTGCCCACCCCTATGGCGGCCCCCACGCGTTTCGCTTCCTGCCCCCGACCCGCCGTCAAGTGCCCCGCGGGTCCAAATCCCCTATAGTATCCCTACTATTAAAAAAACCGGTTTCCAAAAAAATTGGTAACCAAAAATAGTACACTTTATAGCACTCCCCGAGAAATTCTACCCCTACTTTATATATAATTCTTTGAAATTCAATCAATTATTTCCCGAAAAATTGAAAAAATTAAAGCTTCCAAAAAGATCGGCAACGAAAAATTATACACTTTATAGCACTCCCCGGAAAATTCTACCCCTGTTTGATCTATAATTCTTTGAGATTCAGTCAATTATTTCCCGAAAAATTAGAAGAATTAGAAAAACCGGTTTCCAGAAAATTGTAACAAAAAACTATACACATAGAGTGGCACTCCCCGGAAAATTCTACCCCTATTTCATATATTTTTGGTAAAAATTCGGTTCAGGGGTTTGGGCTGGGCGTTGATGAGTGAGTCAGTCAGTCAGGACTATCTACTATCTAGCGAAACCACTGCCAAGGGAACGGGCTTGGAAAAATTAGCAGGGAAAGAAGACCCTGTTGAGCTTGACTCTAGTCTGGCACTGTAAGGAGACATGAGAGGTGTAGCATAAGTGGGAGATGGCAACATCGCCGGTGAAATACCACTATACTTTCATCGTTTCCTTACTTACTCGGTTAGGCGGAGCGCGTGCCCCGAGGGCTTCGTGCCCCGGCGGTCACGGTGTTCTAGAGCCAAGCGTGTCAGAGGGACATCTTCCTTTATATATATATAGATAGATTTTTAGTAAACATGGCGTTAAGGGGGCCCACTTCCGATGATTTTGAATTTAACATATATTGTCAAGGACACCCTCCCGAGTAACATGCAAGTGATTTTAGTCCGGAGTTGCTTTATATTAAAAAGTTATTAACAAATAAAATTTGAAAAATATAGCAGCTATTTTGAGTATTAAAAGGCATAAATGACTAATATATATGTCGAAATAGTTTACGCATACACTTTGAAACCGATCACGCCTTCGGCGTATAGATTATTGACGTGCTTTAAAAGTATTTAAACAAGAAACATTTAGGTATTATTATCGACCAATTGGCAATGTATACAAAACGCTGCGACGTTTCGACCCCTGGATCGGGTCCTTTTCAAGCAAATCTAACTGACAAACAATTCAAAATTAAGTGTTTAAATTTAATTTTAACTTTAAACACTTAAATACTTTTAAAGCGCGTCACTAACCTACATAAGTTAGTTGACGCGCTTTAAACACTTAAATACTCTTAAAACGCGTCACTAATCTATACGCCGAAGGCGTGATCGGTTTTAAAGTGTAACCGGAAACAGACAGGGACTACTTACCACGCGAAACGAGGGGCCACATGGCTTCGTGGCGCGCTTTACAAGCTCGTTTAAATAAAGGTGTTATTAAACAAGATAAGGTATGCCCATTTCTACCAATGTAGATTAACTTCTAATCTCAGTTTAACTTACTTTGTATCTTTTTTTAACTTTTAAAACCAGGAAAAGATGACAGGTAAGTTAAACCAAGATCAAAATTAACCTGCGTTGATAGAAATGGACATTATTCGATCATCTGTGTGAATATTTGTGGCGATATACAATAAACGAGCTTGTAAAGCGCGCCACGAACCTATGTGACAACTCGTCTCACGTAAAAAGTGTATGCGTGAACTATTTCGACATATATATTAGTCATTTATGCCTTCCAATACTCAAAATAGCTGCTATATTTTTCAAATTTTATTTGTTAATAACTTTTTAATAAAAAGCAACCCCCAACTAAAATCACTTGCATGTTACTCGGGAGGGTGTCTTTGACAATATTTGTCAAATTCAAGGTCATCGGAAGTGGGTCCCCCGCCATGTTTACCTTATTTTTCGAAATGTGTCAAAAAACAAGTGCTATTCAAAATGATACAAATTATTAAAATCTGGTCAGAAATTTCTTCTTATAACTTATTAATACCAGTTTATTCTGACTGTTTGATTGAATCTGTTTATATCTAATAGTTTCTTTTTTAATTATTCTGACTAGGCCAACGGAATGTCACAAAGCCTTTAGAATCTTATTGAAATTAATATAATATTAATTGGATTTCATCGAGTTTTTTCAGCAGGGATACCATGTAAATATAGAAGCATAAATCTATTGCTTCAAGCGATGAATCAACTTTATTTATTAATGTACTTATAGTACATTATTAACGGCAACATACGTGGCTTCTAATGCTATTAACTGTGTAACAAATATTGGTATTGGTTGAAAAAATAAAGAACCTGCGGTCCTTAATTCTTCTTTCTGTACTAGGTAATATATCTACTGCTGTCTGAAAATATAATTTAATAATTATAGTAATTATAGTATTACGCAAAGAAAATGAGAATGGGACAACACAGGGTGTCCCATTTTAACTTACGAGGGACCTTCAAGCTAAATTTCCCAAAGCATTAAGGCGCGCTTTTCAGAAAAGCTCGAGAAAATCGACTTTGAAGAATTCCGAGCGCGCTATGTACACATAATTTTAATTTTAATGTAAAATTTATCAAATCCATGCTAATTAACAGATATTTCTCTGTCATCACAAAAGTTTGAAGCGAACCACGTGTATCAAATCATAAAGATTGCATTAAAATTAAATTTATTGTACATCACCAGCTGTTCTCTCCAATCTTTAAGAACATGATTCGATACGCGTGGTTCGCTTCAAACTTTGTGATGACAAAGACATTTTTATGAACGTCAATGAAGTATGTTTTCCAATAGATATTTTAAAAAAACTTTGCGCCTGTAAAATATCTGCGTTCGTACGGTGTACTAGATGCCGTGAAACTTACTGTTTCCTTTGCTTTTACGATATGAATATTATCCTGGTTCGTGCAATATTGACGTGTAAAACGACTGTATACAATATATTTTATACTATATATTTCATATCATATAATTAACTTTTAAAAATTAAACAATATTTTTATTAATATCATTTTTGCGCTGTATTTTCTTGTAATTTTAAAAAATATAAAAGTATTTTATTTCCTACCTGACGTTTTTCATTTTTGTACCAAAATTTTAATTTATTATAAGTATTCGAATTTCAAAATTACTTAAATACAAAGTACGATTATTCAAGCGAGTGGCAATTTAAAATAAGAAGATGTAAGTTTTTCATTGAAAACGATGATTAAATATCTGTTAATTAGCATGGATTTGATAAATTTTAAAGCGCGCCTTAATGCTTTGGGAAATTGATGTCCGGGTGATGAACCACAAGTACAGTAAGTATAAAAAAAACAAAAATCCGTTAGCCTGAAGGTCCCCTTGTTAGACACCAAAATATCTCGAAAACAATGCATTTTCGAAAAAAATGTATGTAATAAAAGTTGCAGGGTTTGAAGAAAGCCATCAGATGAGCTGACTAAATTTTAGGTCCGGCGCCCACTTTGGACCCAATAAAATTCAACTTGATTTTCTTTAATGGAAACTCTATTTTTTATTATACCATCTTTTTCTATTAATTAATTTGAACAACTTTTATCTGAAACATTTTTCTATTTGCCTAATACTTTTTGAGATATTCAAAGAAAACGTGGTAACTTTTTCAATATTTAGCTTATAATATCTCGGTAACTGTTCATTGATGGAGGGAAAAGTATTGCAGGACTTATTGACTTAATTTTGTCTCAAGATATGCTGTTGCAATAGTAATCCAATTTTTAAAAATATTTGTGTATGCATCTCTTTGGAGGTTTTTTATATACATAAATGACACAACAAATGATTATTTTAGTTGTACGTTACGTCGCGGTGACGTGCGAAAGGTGTAACAAATAGGCCGGTATTCATAGACGGTTCTTATTTCAAGACCATCTTAAGTAATGTCTTAAGATGCTATATATAATACAGCTCTGTAATAGGTTCATAACATCTTAAAATCGTACTTAAGACGGTCTTAAATATAAGATCCGACTATGACTACGCTATGACTACGTTTACACGTAACGCGGCCAGATTTACGCCAAAGTTATAACATCAATGTAACTATTGACGTTAAATGCCGTGCAAATACTCTTTTACGACGAAGTTATTACATCAATGTAGTATGTCGATGTAGTAAATTAGTTTCATTATGAGCCGATCAGCTCAAATATACTATTTGATACGCGTATTAAGAGATCGGTGTAACCTAGGCCAGTGCTGTCAGATTAAGTGTCGGATGTCGGGTTATCCGATAGATGGCATCCAATAGGATCCGTTTCTCGTATTTAAAATATGACGAACGATGATATATAACACGATATATAAATGACGGAACTGCACAACTTGTATTAGTTGTATCGTGAAATCTGCTTTTATATAATACTAGAACATTACAAGCGCGCGATACGCGCGCGCCATTTAGCTTTTTTTCTATATCATTACACAAAACAACATTTGCAACGCTATTGTTCTTTAATAATAACACATTAAAAAAAATTTAGCGGTATATACATAACAACATGACTTCCAAATGACTTTGTACAGAAAAATCTTTATTTTAATTATCTTCATGTTTTTTGCAACGATATAAATACACTTTGAATAATTAATTAAAAACATATATATAAAAATTAAGATATGAATTTTCCGTAACATCTATTAATGCTCGTATAATGGTCTTACTTTTCATTATAGCCTTAATTAAAAACCTCAAAAAAAATACGTACAATTTTTATATACAAAATTTTTAACATGCTTCTTATCTCTTTGATTACGAAAGTGAATTCTTAACTCTTCGGTCCCGCCTCTCTCTCTCTCTCTCTCTCTCTCTCTCTTTCTCTCTCTCACGTTCTCTGTTTCTTTTTTTTTCTTTCTCTCTGCCTCGACTTTTCTTCTTTTTCTTTTAGTTGTTATCTTTAACTTTGTCATATCCAATCTTGGAGAACGAAGAAATTACGAACACACACGCTATCACCATCTTCATCGTCGACGAATTACGCACAATATAAGTTTAATTATTATTTTAAGGCTTACCTCCCTCTCATTTTCTCTCTCTCACCTCTTTTCTCTTCCCCTCCCAGATAGCACAGTTGATCTTTATGAATTCATAAAGATTAGATTCAGATCTTTTTGAATTCATAAAGATCAGCTGTGCTATCTGGGCTCTCTTCCCCTCTTTCTACCTCCCTTTCTCTCTCTCTCTCTCTCTCTCTCTTTCTTTCTCTCTGTTTTCTTTTTTTTCTTTTTCTTTGTCTCTCTCTACTCTTCTTTTTTTCCTTTCGTTTGTATCTTTATCTTTGTCATATCTAATCACGGAGAACAAAAAAAAAATTACGAACCCACACGCTATTACCTGTGTCATCGTCAACGAGTTACGCACAATATATGTTTAATTATTATTTTAAGGCTTACTCGTCTTTTTCTTCTCCCTCTCTCTCTTTCTCTTTTTCTCTCTTTATCTCTCTCTTTCTCTGTCTCCTTCTTTTCCTCTTGTTCATCATCTTTAACTTTGTAATATCTAATCAAAAAGAGTAAAAAATTACGAACAAACACGCAATCATCATCTTCATCGTAAACGAGTTATGCACAATATAAGTTTAATTATTATTTTAAGGCTACTCGTCTCTTCCTTCTCCCTCGCTCTCTTTCTCTCTCCCCCTCTTTCTCTTTTTTTCTCTTTATCTCTCTCTTTCTCTGTCTCCTTCTTTTCCTCTTGTTCATCGTCTTTAACTTTGTAATATCTAATCAGAAAGAGTAACAAATTACAAACAAATACGTTATCATCATCTTCATCGTAAACGAGTTATGCATAATATAAGTTTAATTATTATTTTAAAGCTTACCTCTCTCTTTTTATCTCTCACTTTTTCTCTCTGTCTTCTCTTTTTTTCTCTCTGCCTTTTTCGACTCTTTTCAATCCAAACACATGATAATCAGAGGGAGCAAGGTCAGGGCTATATGAGAGATGATTTAAGATCTGAAATCCTAGGCACCTAGCATCCTAGGCATCCACCGTGCACACAACTTGTGATACTTGAGAATCTCCGTGACAATAGTACAAGATACGTTCTCTAAGAATGTATTTACCCTGCGCGGGAGTTTGAAATGCCTGGGGTATTTGTCTCGTGAAATATGAAATCTCAATTTTTGCTCTGTTACTTTTTAAAACATTCTTATTCATTTTTCTTGTCTTTTTTCTCTTCTATAAAATATGTACTGTGAAATATGAGAGAGAGAATAATATTATACTATAATTAATATAATCTAATATACTAATTAGTTTTTATATATCCTTTAACTTCAACGTGCTAATATGTAATTTATAATATTATCGAAAAAGGATAGCATATTGACTTTGCAAAAATTTAAAATTAGTAGTATCTATTTTTAATTCTCCTTTTTTAATATTTACAATTGTACATAAAATTATAATCAATTATAAGTATTACCATATACATTTTATAAAACTATTGTAAAGTTCATAAATTTAATTACCTATGCATCTAACTTTAATATATTTATAGTTTAAGATATTAAAAATTACCTCTTTTATTAATTTCTACCACTACTGCAAGTTTTACCTTTTACACTTAATCATCTATTATATCTTGTTCTTTTCGAAGACAATCAATACTGTAATGCATATGAATAATATAATATCCATGATGTAGTACATTAAAGTAATTAGCAATACATATATATACATATCGTAAAGAACCATATACTAATTTGTCTATAAATACAATATAACAAACTTATTTACTTTATAAAATAATTTTCAATAAAAATTTGGCACAAGTAAGGCTCACACAGAAAAATACAGAACGTAAACAGTATAATTTAAGCAGTAAGCGGATCAGTCAATTCTTTCATCTTTTGCCCACGTTTATTCACTCTCCTATTCTCTTCCTCTTTCCTTCTTTCTTTTAAACTCTCTTTTTTCCTTCCTTCTTTCGTTATTTCACTCTTTTCTTTTTTTAATCCAAATACTTTAAATCTCATATTATGTCGTAGATTCATCTATGTATAAGATATAACCTTATACAGTATCGTAAAACATTTGTATATGTTGTACACAAAACATGTTATAAGCAATGTTAACAGGTGGGAAACAAATACTTCTCACTGAAAATAAAATATAACACAAAGTATTATTTTTAAAAAATTAAGAATAATAAAAATTATAAAAAAAGTAAAAACGTTTTATAAAACTTATCTGGAAAATAATCTTGAATACATTCAAAAGGAAAAGAGAAATATTTGTTGACGTAGCAGTAAATGCTAAAATATTTAAATGTTTAAATGCTTGAATACAATGCATGAAAAATGTAACGTTGTATAACAACATGACTTTTAAATGACTTTATACAAACAAATCTTTTTATTTAAATTGATTTTATGTCTCGCAAAGATATAAATACATTTTTAATAATTAATTTAAAGTCTCGAAAAATAAATTTAATAATTAATTGAAAGCTTCAAAAAATGAAAGAGAGAAACTATACATATAACTCATTATATACGAAATTTTTAATATGCCTATTATCTCATTGATTATAAAGGTAAATTCTCAACTTCTCTCTTTCTCTCTCTCTATCTCTCTCTCTCTCTCTCTCTCTCTCCCCCCTCTTCCCCTCTCTCTGTCTGTCTTCTACTTTTTCCCTCTCTTGTTCGTCATCTTTAACTTTGTTGAACACATCTAATCACGGAGAAAAAAAATTATGAAGAAACACGCTATCACAATATTAATCGTCGACGAGTTACGCATAATATAAGTTTAATTATTATTTGAAGGCTTACCTCCTTCTCTCTTTCTCTTTCTCTGTTTCCTTCTTTTTCTTTTTCTCTCCTTATCTTTCTCTTTCTCCGTCTACTTATTCTCCTCTTGTTCATCATTTTTACTATATCTAACTTATTTACTATATCTAACTATAATCTAACTTTGTAATATCACACTATCATCATCTTCATCGTAGATGAATTATGCATAATATAAGTCTAATATTATTTTAAGGCTTGCTTCTCTCTCTCTCTCTCTCTCTCTCTCTCTCTCTCTCTCTCTCTCTCTCTCTCTCTCTTAAAATTATTGTTTATGTATGCTAGTTCTTACAGATATTTTTATGTCGTTATTTTGCCATTTTGTATCTTTGCCCTTCAGCCTATGCTTGGGCATATTAAATATATATCAAATCAAATATCTCTTTCTTCTTCTTCTCCTTATTTTCTTTTCTCTCTGTCTCTCTCGACTTTTCTTCTTTTTTTCTTATTTGTCAACCTCAACTTTGTCATATCTAATTACAGAGAACAAAAAAATTACTAACACACACAATTACTAACACAATCACATCTTTATCGTCGACGACTTACGCACAATATAAGTTTAATTATTTTTTTAAAACTTACTTCCTTCTCTTTTCTTCCATCTTTCTCTCTTTTTTTCTTTGTCTCCTTTTTTTTCTCTTGTTCATCATTTTTAACTTTGTAATATCTAATCACAAAGAATGAAAAAATTACGAACGAACGCTCTATCATCATCTTCATCGTAGACGTGTTACGTATAATATAAGTTCAATTATTTATTATTTTAAGGCTTACCTGCCTCTTTTTCTTTTTTCTCTTTCTTTCTGTTTGCTTCTTTTCCTCTTGTTCATCATTTTCAACTTTGCGATATCTAATCGTGAAGAATAAAAAAATTACGAATGAACACGATATCATCATCTCTATCGTAGACGAGTTACGCACAATATAAGTTTAACTTCTTATTTTTATTATTATTTTTATTTTTATTTTAAGGCTTACCTGCCTCTCTTTCTCTCTCTCTTTTTCTCTCTTTCTTTCTCTGTCTTCTTCTTTTCCTTTTGTTCATCATTTTTAACTTTGTATAATAATATCTAATCACAAAGAATAAAAAAATTATGAACAAACACGTTATTATCTTCATCGTAAATGAGTTACGCACAATATAAGTTTAATTATTAGTTTAAGGCTTACCTCTCACTTTTTCTCCCTGTCTCCATCTCTTTTTTCTCTTTTTTGACACTTTTCAATTTGCACACACTGTCTGCACTGAGCGCACACGTGCGTATATATGCTGTCTCTTTTCAATATTCTCAAACGTCATCGGGTTTCAAGATTGCCGGCCATGCATATATTTCTCTCTCTTTATACGTATCTTTATATAACCTTATGTAGTAGTAATTTTACTACTGTTGTGTGCACAAAACATTTGTACATACACAAAACATATTGTTATAGCAACATTTATGAAAACCGTTAATATAACTGAAATAAGAAGATAACACAAAGTATCTTATGTAAAATAATAAAATACTAAAAATTATAATAAAAACATTATATAGAATTTATCTAAAACTTATCTGAAATTTTTCGATGACAACCGTTCACAGACGCGCGCTGCGCGCGTTATTTAGCTTTTTAAATTTTATACTTTTTATTATAACTTATTTTAACTACTATTTGATTTTTACTACGTTACACTATTATACTCACACGACAATACGCTAACGTTCAAACTGTCAAAACACACTCCGCGATGACAGTTCCTCACGGGATGAAGCAAGCTACGGCGCGGCAATCAATCGAGATAACCAATCAGCATCGCGGTAAAAAGGTAACAATAAATTCGACTATCGACTTAACACGCCTTTTTTAAGAGTGGAAAGTGTGACACACTTTTGGATTGATGTAACCTTATTTTAGTTAATGGTACTTTTATTTTTAAAGATTGCATGATAATAATTAAATAAACACAAAACATGAAACGAGTAAATAGATAAATAAATATGTAGTACATATGCCAGGTAGCAGAGTGATGTTAAATGACGTATTAATAACGTCTAGGGATATATTTTATATAAATCCCATTTTTTAATTAATTATAATTTTGTATATAATTTTGATTTTCACAATTCTCTATGTTATTGAAATGTCATTAAGACGTTACTAAAAGGCCAAAAAGGTTATAAAATCACGTCTTTTTTACGTCTTGAAATGTTGTCATCAATCTGTGACATTAGTCTGCCATTTTTTCGTTATTTTGCTTCCTCATAGAAAAAGCTTTGTTTTCGTAAATTTTGTATATAAACCTTTGATTGCGTATAAAGTTAGGTTTATTCAACAAAATTTAAAAGAATTATATATGTATGAAATAGGGGTAGAAAAAACTAGAGAAAAAATTGTTTTTTTGAGTTTTTGATGCCAATATATTCAGAGTGTTCTAAAACGTCGAAAAATTGCGTTAAAAATACTGTGTGTGTGTGTGTGTGTGTGTGTGTGTCGCAAATTTTGAGATATCAGGATGAATTTTTTTTGAATCGATAGAGTATCATGTAAGAAAAGTTGGTATTAAGGGGGTAGCCTGGTCAGAAAAGTCATTTTTTTATTTTTTGCTTAAAATACTCCCTAACATCTGTAGAATACGGGGCTATATTTGGTTTTTCGAAATTCGAACGGTTAGTCCACCGACCGAGCCTTTTTCCGAGCAGATATGTGAGCACGCAGTTGCCGCTCAGGTACGCTTTACAAGATGTACAGCAATTAGAATTGTTTGAGGAAGTTTGAGAGCGTACTATATGGTCCAGGAATTGCCGATTGACTGACCTAAAGCCGTAAGTTCCTAAAAAAATTCTTTATTCAACTTTGTTTTTTATATGACTTGAAACTTAACATACTTTGAAAATACATAATTATCTTCTATATGAATACAAAATTATTTTATAAAAATTGCTTAAAAAAATTTTATTGGCCATTTTTACCGTCTTTTTTATGCGAAAAATCGGTTTTTTTTAAATTGCTGTAAAACTTAAAATTTTTAATTTTTTTAAATTTTGCGCCTATTCATATAGAAAATGTGAGTATATAGATTACAAAATCATTTGAAATTTTCAGATTGGATCATTTTTGCGACCCAGAGACTGTACGCAGATTTGGTGCTTCGAATTAAAAGCGCTCAACAAAATCTGCTATATCTTTTGTTTAAATAATTTTTTTGTCATGAATAAAATTTTTCTGTATTGTCTAAGAGTTATACTAGTGTGCAAAAAAAGTTTTAAATTGATTACAATTGTAGATTCTGAATACAAGTTTTAAAAAATTACTTTTTTTTGGGCGCTTGACCAGGCTACCCCCTTAAATTTGGCAATAATCGATAAAGAGGTTCATTTTTTATAAAATTTTGAATTTAAAAAAAATGTTTGTGGCAGCTCTAACTTCCACAAATTTTAAGATATCGGGCTATTTCTAATTGTATTATATTCTTCAGTCTTTTCTACCCCTATTTCATATATAATTCTTTAACATTTGGTTGATTAGATCCAGCTTTATACGCAATTAAAGGTCCATATGCGAAGTCCATATATGGACCATGTAGCCTGAACTCCCAAAGTCAACATCGATTTGACATTGCGTCAATTGTAAAACGCTACTTGTGCTACTAATAAACCGACCTTTTTTTAATTCATAAAAAAGTTAAATTTAAAATTTAAAAAAGTGTGCAAATTAGAAACTTGCACATTGCTTTCTCATCATTACAGATCGCTACCATTGCTTCTACTTTATTTCGCTCATAAAGCTTCCTCTATGAGGAAGCTAAACTATAATAAATACTAATAATTATGCATCAAATAAAATACAAGCTTCCTCATAAGAGGAGCTTTGTGAGCAAAATAAAATAGAAGCAATGGTAGCGATCTGTAATGATGAGGAACCAATGTGCAAGTTTCTAATTTGCACACTTTTTACGTCATTTTTGGTCACCTACATTGGTAATTTATAACCAAATTTTGACGTCATTTTGACGTGTGCTTGTTTGTTTTAATTTTTGCTACAACCAGGTACAATAATTTTGTCTGTCAAGTATTTTATGTACATAATATAGTAAAATATTATCTTAATTTTTCAAAATCGGTCAACAATTTTAAGGTCGCCAATAGCGTATGTGTGGCGATCGTAGCGCAGAGAGATGTGCGCTGGCCTAGTGAGCCAGAAGATCAGAGTTCAAATCCGACCAATCCGATCAAAAATTGTCGGTTTTTATTTGATCACCATCTCTTGAAAGCAAGGATGGCAACCTCCCGAGGGAGAGCATCGTGTCTAGCTCTCTATGAGAGGGAACCGATCCCCCCCCCCCTACGTTAGGAATTGGAAAACAAATAAAATAAGTGCTCAATACGTCGCATAAAGTCACAAATACACCTGGATGACCTGGGTGAGGCTACAGCTTTGTCCGGGCACATCCAGGGACCCATAGTACATAGGATGAGGATGGCCACTCGGCCTGACCGCAGCTTTGTCGGAATTGGGCCATCGGAAGCCACCAGTTATGATAAACGGATGAGGGACCTCGAGCAGGAAAGGTCCCTCTTCCACAAACAGTTGCAGGAAACGCGGGCCGAAAATGTGCGGGCCGAGAGTGCGTCAGGCTCGGTTCTCCACCATCATGGGATGGAAGACTCCCCGGTGAGATCGTCGGGGACCGCAAGGAGGACACGGAGGATTATCCCTCCTGCTCCGAAGAATGGGGGACCCCCTTCTCTCCCTGGTCTTACTTTGCCCGAGGTGAAAGAGCTGTTGGACCGTCGGTTCTCCGCTTTAGAGGAAAAGATAAAAAAGTCTCCCTGGACTTTTCCACGAGGGATGAAGAGGTCTCCGAGAAGACCCAAGAGAAAGAGGACATTCTCCTCCGGTGTCTCGGCCAGCGGCTGCGGCCGATTTTTATATTCGGGAGTTAAAGAGAAGGAGGAGGGAGGCGAGTAGGACCCCTGAGTCCTCGCCTCCCCAGATGTCCGCTCCGGCTGATGCGGGGGGCCCTGCCCTGGGGGTGATTGCTGCGGCACCTCCTGGGTGCCCTGCGGGTCCTCCGACCAGGGAGCACCGGCCATTGGAGGCCGCCCCCTTTGCGGTGTCAGAGGCGAGGTGGCCGAAGGTGGTCGGAAAAGTCGGCGGGCGGCTCCCGCGTCCGTCGCCCAGCAGTTGCAACAACAACAGCGGCAGCAGCAGCACAGCGGGTCGCCAGTCTCCGCCGTGGTCGGTAAGAGCGACTTTAAAGGCGGAGACAACAAGAGCGACCAAAGAAACACGTCAACGGGGAAACTCAAGCAAGCAGAAAAGAAGAAAAAAGAGGAAGCGCGGTCCCCGTCCTCCTGGAATGGCGGCGGTTATGCTGACCGTTCCAAAGGGACTCATTTATCGGGGGTTTTCGCCGAAGCCCGGGAGAAGATTTTTCTCGAGGCCTTGGGAATCGGGGAATCTCGGGTGCGAAAATCCCTCACTGGGGGGGTCTCATCATTGAGATCCCTGGTAAGAGACGTGACCGGAAGGCTGCCCTCCTGGCCTCCTGGTCACGGCGTTGGAAGGCAGGAGGATTAGAGTCGCCCGGCCCGTGAAGCGCGCAGAAATGCGTGTTTGCAAGCTCGACGACACTGTCCTCCCGGTGGAGGTGGCGGATGCCATCTCCGACACTTATATATAACCAGTAAATATTATTGGAAGGAACGGGCAAGAAGAAAATATTAATATAATAATACAGTAAATATTAATATAATAATACAATTTATATATATTGTATATAGATATTTATGAAGTTAATTTTGTAATACAAATTTGTTTGTAATGTTCTATAACAACTGTTGACATTCTTATATTTGCAATTTATTACAAAAAATTTATTTATAAAAATGACTTAAAAATTACGATATTATGACGTTTTTGTACAACGTCATTAAGACATCACAAAAAGACGTTTTAAATTAAGTATTATTTGGTCATTTTGACGTCATCGGACTAGTAATCACAAGTTTTTTATTTCATTTTGACGTAGGTATGCTACCTGGGTTGTTTTAATTTTTGCTACAATTAAGTATAATAATCCCAGCTAGCAAACGTTTGTCATTTTGACGTCATATTCTGATTATTATGTGACCAAAAAGACGTGTTTGTATGTCGTATTTATAACCAAAAAGTGACGGACTAATGATATGACACAGATTGCTGATGTCAGTATACATACATTATAAAGACGTTATTTTATGAAGTTTATGAAATTTAATTTTCACGGAACGTGATGGTTAAACGTTAAATAAATGTAAATTAATAAAAAAAACAATGTGGTATATAATTTATACATATATATATTTATAGAGTGTAACAAAAAGGTCGGATGTATATTTATTACACAAAAAATTATAAATATGTTTTGTTGTAATTATTGTAATACATCCAATTCACAACCATGATTCACAATTACCACTTATAATTTGGGTAATTATGCATAAAAGGGGCCTTCTCTCCGATTTGCTTTATTTTTAAATATGTTATTGGGGATGTCTTTCCGAGTCATTTCGTATATATATATATATATATATATATATTCTTCTTCTACTTCTATATATTCTATATAAAATTCGTAATTTATTGCATATCCCCGCAGGGTTCGCAATCTACTACCAATACTATCCTTCTCCTCTCACTTTAACCCTTTGGACCAACAGCTTAACGTCTCTTTCCGAAAGACGGAGCCCAGTTTTCTCCGCAAAAGAGCCTATCTTGCACGGAGGGGCGCAGCTATCGGAAAAAACATTTCCATGCTTTATGGCTCTAGTAGACTCGAACTTGGTTCCTCAGATTACGAGTCTGGCGCTCTACCACTAGACCACACTGCCGCCCATGACTCCATGACTGAAACAAATTATGCAGTTTCGTCATTTATATGTATATCGTTCTTATATCGTTCGTCATATTTTAAGGCTCCTGGTCCCTGAGCCGAGAACTCTGCGTTGACGGTGGCGCCGTACCGTCGCGGCAGAAATAAGAACTCTCTCCTCTCACTCTCTCCAATGAAGAATTCTGTCTTGTGACATGTTGACAACCTTATTTTAAGTTGCGGTATATTTATTTATTATTCGCTCTGTACTTGTGCTCTAACGTTTAACGTATTCGTGAAACTCGTAAAATTGACCCTATGGTAAGATTTGCAAGAAATATATATGCGGAAGGAACATTCACCACTCCTTTCGATAGTCGTCAAACGGCTTGTTTTCCGTATGTTTAGGCTTCGTTTTATGGCTGTTTGTTTATTGTAGAGGGAAAAGGATAGTATCCGGTCAATTTTTGAAGTGTGCTGAAACGATCTGTCGTGATTTTTTATTGAAATGTTTTTTTATTTCGGAAAATACCGCAACTTAAAATTAGGTGTTTTCCTCGCCTCGATAGTAAAAATCCAATATGGCCGCGGTGACTACCCAGGAGCCTTAAGGGGATGCTGGAGCCGTCTGTTTTACCGGCATTTTTTGTCGGCACGTAGCGTCGTATTAATTTGGCAGAATTAAAAATCCTTCTCCAGAATTGCAGTAAATACATTAATGATTTGGGGGAACTTCGATTTTATATAGAAAACGAGAAAAAATTACGGAAGTACAGATTTCCTTATCCTACTTTTATCCCAATATGGCGTCTCGAGTTGCGGCGAGCTGTCAGCTCGTCACAAGATGTATTTCATATAAGAGATATACCATTGGTACGAACGCGAAAACAAGTTCCCCCGAATTGCACAACAAGAAAAACATCGATAAATCCTCCAAATCAAGATTTGGAAGCATAATATAAAAGTATAATGTCGATGTGCATCGTGCGTATGTGTGCGTGCAATGTAGCGTGCTATCCTTGTCTATATCTTTGTCTGTACAAGGACAGATATAGTCGGTGAGCACTTCTTTATCGACGCTGATCGAGTTCGGCTACGGCTCCAGCATTCCCTTAAATACGAGAGACAAATTCCATCGGTTGACCTGACACTTATATGTATAGGGTGTCATTTTAATCGACAAAGGCAAATATCTCGAAAAATATGAAAGATACGGAAAAATGTTTCAGACAAAAGTTGTATGGTCTAAAGAGGGACACATGATTCTGATAAGTCATATCGTAGACATTATTTTCAAGAAATTTTAAAGGTGACTAATTTTTTTAATGAGAATTAATTTTTTTTTTAGATACAAGTTGTAGATCTTATCGAGACGTTTTTAAAACACTTCCGACGCGTATTTCCTCGGTCTCGCCTGCCGAGAGAACACGCCGCAAATTCACAATATATTTCGGTAAAAGATATGAATGGTAGCCCGACCAGGTATGTCTTCCAAAACTCGGTATGGGCGCCAGGCGCAAATACTCGCACCACGGTACGGAAAATCCAAGCCAACTCTATGAATATTTCAGGTGTGAATCCTTTAGTGCTTCGGATTGCTGTTAGATCTTGAGAAGGAGGAGAGGGAGCACAGCACAATTAGCACACACAAAATAAAATAAACAATAAAAATAATATATTTCATAAGGAAGGTGTATGACAGGTCGTCTCTCGGATATCAATAATATCGTAACGATACCCGTATAATACCGCAACAATAACGTCTGCTACTGCAACGTTATATACGTTACATACCGCGAATGATATCTCGCCATTACGCGACGATACCTCGCTCACAATACCAATGACTACGCGAATACCTCCCGAATATGCGACGATGTCTCGCAAATAGTCCCGCAATACCTCCGCGAACGATACCCCGCAATTACGCAACGGTACCTCGCGAAGTTTCCCAAAATAATAACGCGAGAAATGCCTCACACATTACGCGAGCGACACCTTGCCAATAAAGACACGATTACCCGAAACGTATATCACAATTTCGCAACAATTCTGTCCGAACGCACCCGAATTCCACAATAATGACTTTACATCACGGATTCGATCCCGCCTTGCGGGACGGTAATACACAAAAACGATTCTATAATTATCCGATTCCGCATCACGGGACATCCCGCATCTATGGCTCCAAGAAACTAACAGAAGTTAGCGGCCACACCCCGGCCAACCGTGTCGACTCACGAGCTAAACTAGATGAGGGTAGCCAGATATGGCGAGGTCTAATGGAAGGCAGCAGTCCCATCAGTACTTTTTTTTTGTTTTTTTTTGTTTCTGTGGGAAGAAAGGAAATGCCTCGCGCATTCAACCGGGGGCCGGCCACCCGGGATATGTGGGACTTGCACCCACTAAAACCCCTCTCCCTTAAACACAGCACGCTGAACTACAGTTGCGACACGCGGAACTACTAACAAGGCATGACATTGGAATCGGATGCTAGACGCTCCGTTCCAGCGTCGAGCGTGGAGAGCAGCAGCGGCGGCACCTGCCAGCCAATCGGCGTGCCAGCAGCGGCAGCCGTGGATCGAGGCATGGAGGACTCGACAAACGAGACCGTCGAGCAGGCCAATAAGGAGACGAACGAATTGGAAGACTGGAGTTTTGAAAGCTTGGCGAGCACACAAATATTAGAGTCCATTCCTGAGGCAGTGGCGCAAGCCATCATTCTGACGGAGGGCCTATCACAGCCCGCTGGACAAAGCGAGGCATACGAGAAACTCACTCAGCCCGCTGGTCAAGGCGAGGCAGGCGAGGACGACAACGACCAATCGGAAGGGACCGACCGAGCCGTGGAGGAAATACCGGTTCCGGACGACCAATAGCGTGCGGCGGAAGTATAAAGATCCGTGCGACGCGTTTATGTGTTTTATTTTATTATTTTTATCCAGTTTGATATAATATTACATAGTTTATCGAGTCAAAAAACCCGAGGGTTAAGAAAGTTTTATTTCAACGAGTGCAATTGAGCAAAATAGATTTTAGAGTCAGTTTTATTTTGAAATACGACTTAATAGTCGGATGTACGCGGGAAAAGCGCGAGCGTTTTGCGAGAAGTATTTTATGTTTGAGCGCGGTAGCATGTAAGGCATGTCATTATTATTATTAAGTAAAACAGACGTACACACACACAAACGAGATTAAAAAGATACTCGACCCAAACACACATCCTACCAATCCCACGTATCCTAAAAGAATTAAAGTAGCGTTCGAGTAAAGATAACGTCAGAGCCAATAAAGGGCCAATCACAGGCCAGACGACAGTTTTTTCAAATGGATTCGGATAAATTTCGGATTCTGGTATTGTCATTTATCTTCATATTATTTGCCATTTCAATAGTTTGCATACTGTTATTAGCATACTCACGAGTAGCGAAAGCAGAACCATATTACATACGTTAAAGTTAAAAGTTTTACAAAATGCAGCTGAAAGAATATATAGTAGTCACCTTAATCATATTTGTTCCTATCATAATTAATTTCCCAGACGTACAAACTGTCAGCATGATATTTACCCTTTACACACTTTACATCCTACTATTGAGCCTCGAGATCGATCCGCGATTGGTTCCCGAAGACCCATAAACTATTGTGCATGCATTGCGACAGCGAGTGCCCGAGAGCACAAGCAAGGACCAATGGAGTCCTACCGAGAGTATTTTATATTCGATTAATCAATTTTAAGAAGTTTTGACAGCTCAAGCGAAATGTCGAGTCACAGCGACCAATGGGGAACGACCCAGTCGATTTTACACAAGATTTTATCATTTTCCATAGATTCGACCATTTCGGAGATTTTAGACAGTTTGAGAGCCAATAGGATTGATTCCTGGCAGTTTGATATTATTTTACATATTTTCCGATACATTCTTGATTTTACAAGGTGTTCGAGATTCCGTTAACGTTGCGCCGTCCGATCAGATGGCAGCATCGATCGGGTATCGACGCCCGACCACCGCGACAGCTGGCGCACGCACGGGCGCGCTCATCGCCAACGTCTTCCTCGCGATATTCAGAGTCGTACAAATGGCCGCGCGGTGATCAGACGCACGACGTGTGCTCTGTGCATTTTTTATTGTGACTACACATTGAAGTGCCCACCGCAGTGATTACAGCTGCTGAGATACTGCATTAACATGTAAAGCGACCGCTCATCCAGCTCTACTCGGGTACATCAACACGACGACTCAGGCTCACATGTGCGCGAGTGCCGACCGCCACGTGTCTTACCGGCTCACGGGCTAATCATCACGAGGAGGGCAGTTAATATAACTGCCTCGCCTACTCAAGAACGATATACAAAGACTTCTTATACAAAGACTTCTTATGTTTAGTGAACTCCAAAAGACTGCCCACCACTCTCAGGTCAGACTGTATATATCTATTCTCGCATTAAAGACGGCTCAGACTGTGTTCTGAGTTACATTTTATATTACAGAATAATTAATTAACACTTTCCACGCGCGTCCTTCTCATCCCGCTTCCATCGCCGGGATTAATCAGCGATTTCGCGAACACAAGGCCTTCAGCCAATGAGAGCGCAGAGCTCAATTTTCTATCGCGAGAGCGTATGAACGACCAATGAGAAGCGAGCATGGTTCGATACAGCGAGATTCGTTCTACAACGCGATATTTGCATTATATAATTGATTTTATGTTTTTCCCTGTCGAAACAATTTATATTACTTATTATCCATTGTATGCGATACTTATATACCTACCGTTCGGATACTTACCGACGACACTTTCCAATCCATTGATTGGGCGAGACGATCCCACGAAGTCCCGGTACCTGAAAAAAAAGGAGAATTAAAATAATTGATTCTAGTAAATAAAAATACTTACCTGGCAACAAAAGGGAACGTCACCGTGATCATACACGGTCACTCGGAAACGTTCCGAGTGACTTGCCGCGAACTTGCACATCGTGCAAATTGCGACGGCTGGCATTGGTTGCCGCATCGCCGAGGTCGAAGCGAGAGCCCTTGTCCGCCGTCCAATCCCGTTTCAGTAGTCAGATTGGAGCTGAGCCAATGAGAACGGCTCAGCGCACGGGAAGTGATGCATCGTTACGAGAGGGATTGTGTCGCTCGTCACCAAGCGATACGATTGGCTAGGATAGATTGGCGCGCGATATACATCATGTTCGCGCGTAAAAGAGAAGCTTTACGCCTGCGCAAGCATCAAGGTGAGAGAACTCGACCGGTTCCTCCCGGACAGTCCGCCGTGAACCTTCGACACGCCAACACGCGGCGTTTAACAATTCGAATCCGGTGCACTTATCCCGTAGCCGTATACGATAAGTACGTGAACGATAACTACGCGAAACGGTAATTAGCCGTAAATAGCTCTTCGACGACGGTACATAAGAGTTCGTTACAAGTCGTAGCAAGGTAGTGCGCGATAGAACCTGTCCGTTCGTGTACGGAGATACTGTAAACTTTGAATTAATAAATTGTTATTTGTTTATAATAAACAAAGACTCATTATTCGCGACCCCAGTGAATATCCTGTCCGATTATCCGTATATTACGTGCGCTTAACAAGGGCGTGGCCGACGGCCTTGAACACATCCGCGACGTAGGAAACGGCAGTCATTACGCTGGAAGGAAGGACGGGGCAACGCATACAACCAGAGTTTCTGTATTTATCCAGGAAAATACAGTGGCGACCGTAATTTCAGCCCAAGTAATAAGTGGCTATAATTTCAAATTTTATAACATCAATCGTTGTTCCGGTCACAACATCACGTATCACAACAGTCCTCACGCCGAGGCGACAGAAAACGTAATCCAAAGACGAAAGACACACGATAGGTCAAACATAGGGATGCTTTGATCCCCGAGAGAAGCTATCTCTAGTCAAATGGCGAAACGCTTATGCGCCGCCATTCCACCACCTCGGAGACCCCTCACGATAGCGGGTGCGACGCCTATCTACAGCCGCATCAGAGGGATCACTTCATCGGCTACGAGGATAGTTCGCTCGAGGAAGTCCACACCCCCTAGACTACACCTACACGAGCCATCACAGGACGTGTACAAACTATACGAACAGGAAACACCCTCTATCCGGAGAGGGATTCCATATACACAATGCACAAGCACGAATCTACGTGCTTGTCTATACAAGAAGGATACATGAACCCTTCACCAAACAAACGGACTCGAGTCGACGAGTTCGTAAAAATAGCGCGAACGCGGGGCCCAGGGGAAGGGCACGAAGAACATCAAAGAAGGGGAAATCCCCGCCGCCGGCCACGGAAACCCTCCAAGGGACGGCCAACCGCGGACCGCCGCCACAAAGAGACTGCCAACACCTATTGCGAAGCAATGGGGCCGGAGCCGCAAACAGCAGGGAGCGGCAAGCCATGGCCGACCAACCCCAGGAGGACCCCGCAGTCCAAACGACGAAAACCCCCAAGACAGACATGAACACGAGACGCGGCAGCACCCGACAGGGCCCAAAAAACGACGACGGACGCCGACCGCCCCCAGGCCATCAGCCCCCCAGAGATCTGAAAGCATCGCACTAGGCGATGCGCCGGACCCCAGGAGGAGAGCAGCCCGGCACCGGCCGGCGCCCGACACCCCCGGACCATGCCAGGAGCAACACTCCGCGGACGTGAAAAACGAAGATCCGAATATCGGACCAGATGCCCGTGGGCCGGAATGAGCACCAATGGCGGAAACTTCGTAGGGAATCCGCCCAGGCCACCCCAAACCACCGCGCGCGACATCATCCACCCACTCCCATAAGGAAGTGGGCAGATGCACAGGGGGAAGAGGAACCGCCGCCCGGAGACCCCCCCGGTCAGCCAGCGGCCCACGTCCTTTCAGTCCTTCCTGCGAGTTCCTCTAAATAAAACAAGAATAAAATAAATAAACAAAACATAAAAAAATTCAACCCCTTGCGGGCCGGAGGGAGCACCAGTGACGAAGACCCCGTAGGGAGTCCGCCCAAGCCCCCCCCCCGGACCGCCGCAGTGGGGGAAAAAGCACCTTTTGTGGACAAAATTTGACCGACGATCGAATTCTTAACGGATTTTAAAGTTTTTTTTTTTAATTTGTTGGTAATTGAACAGGCTATAAGTATGTTGTGCGTAAATTTTGATTACGGTCCAAATTAAAGATGGCGGAACCAATAAAGTGGGCATAAAATATGAAAACTGCGCGATTGCAATTGAATTCGTAACAAAACGTGCAAGTATCTACGTAATAATGTTATTATGTGTTTGTATAGTCGATAATTACAAATCTGTAGGTTGAATAAAAAAAATGGCGAATCCAAAATGGCGGAAAATTACAAATAGTCAGATTTTCATAAAAATTGGTTTTAATGGGTTTTTGGAGTCGCTGATTATGAATTTGTGATCAAAATGAGCTCTGTAAAGAGTCTTTTAAGGTTACTGATTTCATATATCTGGAAAGTATGGACCAGAAAGTATGGATCTTTTTTCTACAAGGACTGACTGACTGACTTTTGTTATATTACTTCATGTAAATGCTATATAAGTGCATTATATCATGAAGCAATAAGTAAGCCCCTTTACCAACGTCAAGGTATCAGTCATGAAAAGGGTTTGGGGTTATATATATATTTTTTTGGTTTTTAATATTTTTTAGAATTTTTTTTACATTTTATATTTTTTATTTTATAATAACAAACAAGAATTAATTTACATTTGTACATAATTTTTCACATTTTGGTGAGTTATATAGTATAGTTGCGACTCGGATAGTGGGTGTTTGGGGGGGGAGGGTACGCATCGCGTTCGGCCAGGTTCGGACAGTATAGACGAAGATACAACCTCCCACTACCCGAGTTTCGGGTGTTTGGGGGGGAAAGGTACGTATCGCGGCTCACCCGTCCGAACCTGGTCGAACGCGATGCGTATCCTCCCCCCCCAAACACCCACTATCCGAGTCGCAACCTCAGTATATGTTTACAACACGATCCGTGCGCGGACGGAAGCAATTCAGCGTTCCTTTACTTGAGAAATTAATTTCTGGATAGTATATAAGTACCATGATAACGCATTTCGACAGGGTAAATGTTACTTGATAAAAAGCCAAATTATTATTTGTCATAAAATCCATATTGCAATACCCAAATGGACTTTACAATAAGGCAGGAACTTTTGTGTTCCTGGATATGGGATAATATCGAAAAAGACAAAAACAAGGTAGACGTATTAATCGACAAAATTAGAGGAGAATACAGTTACGATGAGAACCAACTCGAACAGATTAAAAATAAACTGCTTAATAATTTTTTACCATCCTACAATAGAAAATGGAACATAGCTACTCGTAATAAATTTACTTTTGTGAGGTTGTTTCAACGGTTTCTAAGTAATCCATTTATAGTTCGCCTTGTTTCAATTTCACATGCACAGTGTACGATTAATTCTGCCAGTTCCCATAATGAACTACATAATTCTTCATCAAATAAGCGTGGTCGACCACGTATAGCTTACCATGAAGGTTCAGACAAAACTAAAAAGAGACGCGTTCATGAACTTCTCGAAAAATATACAGATGAAGAGCTAACACGGGCAGCTGATTCTTTGCGTTCCATATCCATTAATCAGCCTGTTTCTGAAAATAAAATTGAACACACTGAAAGAGATGTAAACGGTCCTCTAGCTATGTACATGGACCTAGAAATGACAAGGGATAAGTACGAAAAGCTGCGTATGTACAATGAAGATTTACATGGAGACAAATTATATCCTCCCTACGAAAACATTAGGGAAGCAAAAAATAAATGTTATCCAAAAAACATTAATGTAACAGAAAATGGGGCCAGTGTCAAGCTCCAATCACTGTTAGACCATACTGTGCATAGAATATTTTTAACATTAGATAAAGAAATGTTACGTGCATTGAACACTACAGAATTAGTTTTGTATGGGAAATGGGGCATGGATGGCGCTTCCAGTCAACAAACTACAAGACAACAATGGTCAGAACGAAAAGAGACTTCCGTGAATAACCGATCAAACGATAGTGATGCTAATGCTGCATCTAATGATAATAATGCATATGATGAAGAAAACTTATCCGATAGAGCAGTATTTATTATTTCATTTGTTCCTATTCATTTAGTAGCTAATAATTTTATTGTGTGGCTAAATAAACGGCCATCCTCGACCAGATATTGCCGGCCAGTTAAATTTGAATTTGTAAAAGAAAGTGCAATGAACACCTTAAATGAATACAAATTTTATGACCAAGAAATTGAGAAACTTGCTACAACACATATAACTATTGAAAACAGAACATATCAAGTTACGTACAACCTTAAGTGCACTATGATAGATGGCAAAACGTGCAATGTTTTAACTGGTCAGAAGTCTTCAAGTAGTTGTAATGTATGTAACGTTAATCCAAGTAAAATAAATAATTTATCATTTATTAGAAGTTTGCCATGTGACGAAAATAGTTATAAATTTGGACTTTCTACTCTACATTGCTGGATCCGTTTTATGGAGTGTTTATTACACATCGCATATAATTTAGATTTCAAAAAATCATATGCATTGAAAGATAATAAAATTTTAAAACAAAAAAGAAAACAAATGATTCAAAAATCTCTGAAATCTAAACTTTTTATAACAGTAGACGTAGTAAAGCAAGGTTATGGAACAACAAATACTAGTAACGTAGCTAGATGTTTCTTCTCACATCCTCAAATTGTAGCTGAGGTGACTGGATTAGAAGAGAATTTAATAATAAGATTCAGAGATATTTTGCAAGCACTTGCTAGTGGATGTGAAATTGATTGCATTAAATTTAAAGAATACTGTACACAGACAGTTGAATTGTATTTACAATTTTATTCCTGGTACAATATGCCTCCTTCTGTGCATAAAGTTCTAATCCATGGTGACGAGATAATTAGAGCATTAGGTGTACCGATTGGTAGCCTATCAGAGGAAGCGCAAGAAGCAACAAATAAGGTCTTCAGAAATGCTCGAGCAAATAATAGTAGAATGTGTTCACGTAAAGCCAGCAACGAAGACATAATGCACCATCTTCTAATTTCCTCTGACCCATTGATTAGTAGTATAAGAATAAAACGAGATAAAAAAAGTACAGAATTATCTGAAGGAGCAAAATCACTATTGATCGATTATAAAGAACGATAAAAAGTGTTTTTTTTTTCCATTCCTTATTCAAATATACTATATAATTCACCAAAATGTGAAAAATTATGTACAAATGTAAATTAATTTTTGTTTGTTATTATAAAATAAAAAATATAAAATGTAAAAAAATTCTAAAAAATATTAAAAACCAAAAAAATATATATATAATCCCAAACCCTTTTCATGACTGATACCTTGACGTTGGTAAAGGGGCTTACTTATTGCTTCATGATATAATGCACTTATATAGCATTTACATGAAGTAATATAACAAAAGTCAGTCAGTCAGTCCTTGTAGAAAAAAGATCCATACTTTCTGGTCCATACTTTCCAGATAAATGAAATCAGTAACCTTAAAAGACTCTTTACAGAGCTCATTTTGATCACAAATTCATAATCAGCGACTCCGAAAACCCATTAAAACCAATTTTTATGAAAATCTGACTATTTGTAATTTTCCGCCATTTTGGATTCGCCATCTTTTTTATTTAACCTACAGATTTGTAATTATCGACTATACAAACACATAATAACATTATTACGTAGATACTTGCACGTTTTGTTACGAATTCAATTGCAATCGCGCAGTTTTCATATTTTATGCCCACTTTATTGGTTCCGCCATCTTTAATTTGGACCGTAATCAAAATTTACGCACAACATATTTATAGCCTGTTCAATTACCAACAAATTAAAAAAAAAACTTTAAAATCCGTTAAGAATTCGACCGGCGCCGTGCCTAACATTATCCACTCACCTCCATGCCGAAAGTAGATGGACACACAGGGGGAGGAGGAATCACCGTCCAAAGGCTACCCTATGGTCTAGCCGGCGGCCCACGTCTCCCCGATCCCCCCTGCGAACGCTTAGTGCAGCCCACCCCCCCCCCCAGCCGATGCCCAACCGGGAACCCCAAGTCCACGCAGAGCGGGCACTTGGAGCCCTCGCAGTGCAAAGGCCGGCCTGATGGGATCCCTCACCGCAGCGATAGCACTTATCACTACGGTCCACCGGGGCAGTGCACCGTGCCCGAACGTGACCCACGTCCAGGCAGCGGTAGCACCGCAGGGGACGGGCCTGAAGCGACTCCACGCTAGCCCTACTCCAACCCACCGTAAGTCCCTTCCTAATTATTTTCAAGGCGGCGCACGCCGGACAGCTTGCCCACGCAAACCCCGTTCCAAAGGCCAGACCTCTAATGGGACCCACCCTAATGTCCCCAATGGGGCATTCCCCGACAGAAAAAATCGCGGACGCGACGTCCTCACGAGTAACAGCGTCGTCCAAGCCCCCCACACGGAACTCCGTACGTTTGAAGGGCCTGGAAACCCGCACTTCTTTTTCACCCAAAACTGATCGAAGCCTCTTGGCTAAAAGATCAGCCTTCTTTTCCGATCCAACCCCGGGAATTTCCAACAAAAGACCCCCAGTGACCGCCCTCCTAAATCTAAGGGAGATGTTTTTTTTCGCGGTTTTCGGAGTCTCCGCGTAAGTCACGGTTCCCCCCACAGGAACCGTGACGCCCACGGCTGCCCTACTGGGAGGGGCCGGTGCCCTTACCTTTATAGCAGGCTTAGCCTGCACGATCCCTGTCCCCTCCTTTAGGCATCGCATGCCCGGAGGCGGGAGCGACAAGGGTACCCCTATCCTCCCTATTCTTTTTCCTCCCACTGGGCCGCAACTCCTCCGGCCTTGTCGCAGCGGTAATAGGATTAACGTGTTGGAATTCGAATCCTATGCTTTTAGAACTGCCGAATTATTTGTATCATTATACCCATGGTACTACATGCCAGTCTCAGTTCACAAATTATTGATTTATGGCAGTGACATTATAAAAAATGCTATCGTACCAATAGGACAATTATCTGAAAATGCTCAGGAAGCAAACCATAAATATTTTAGAAAATATAAAGAAAATCATTCGCGAAAAATGTCGCGAATACAAAATAATGAAGATATTTTTAATAATTGCTTCAGATCCAATAATATCTAATTCGCGAAAAATTATGGGACATAAAAAGAAAGAATTAACTGAAGATGCAAAATATCTATTATATTTCAGCGATAATGATGTAGATTATGATGATTAAGTTCAAGAAATAGATGTGAGAAGCAAGAAAACAGTTCCTTTTCTATTATAAAACTCACAAAAATTAAACATTCCGAGGTTTAAGACTATCAAATAGAACATAAAATAAAACGCGCTAGAACATCAGGGTACGGAGCAGTAAGGAAATATGCGATAATAATTATTCATATAAATTTAATGAAGCACTAAAAAAGTATAAAATAAAAAAATTTTAAATAAAACCGATTTAAAAAAAAAACTAAAAAGTATTTAAAAAATAAAAAAAATCATCTATGCGCTTTATGAAAAATTGTTAATTAAATAATTTTGATTTCATACACTAAATGTATAATAATCGTATATTGATGTGACGATACGCGTATTCGTCACTAGCGCTACGGCCCTGACGGCCACCTAGCGCCTATTCAACGTGCACTCCTGCGCCCGAGCGGTGGGATAACCCGAGCGGTGGGGCAGCCCCCACCGCCCTCATTCGGGGTATAAATAGGGGACTCGAGCCGACTCGAGTCATCAGTCCTGTCCGACTCCTGCTTCCGACATAGCCCGAGAGCTGGCGTTAAAAAACTGCAAGAGTTTTGTAATGGCTGATTTTTTCACATAACGTTATATTGCGGGTGTACATGAGTCAGCACCCACTCGCAAGGTCAGGTACTGGGACAGGCGCCGGCGCGCTTTGAAATAGGTCAAATTATTAAGTGCGATAAAAGTGTTTTGTAATGGCTCAAATTTTGTGAGAAACTAATAAATAATATAAAAAACCGTTAGAAAGTGGTCAGACCGCACAGTTATGGGACGCAGCGAGTCAGCACCTCGCATAAGTGGTCGCAATAATTAGGTCAGTAAAATTGTTTTGAAATAGCTGAAAATTTAGAAACTATTAAATTATTGCGTATAATGAAGGAAGAAAACGGTCAGACTTCAGTTTAATGGGACTGACGCAGTCAGCAGTCGTTTGAAGTGCGAAGATCAAGCGCGCGCGGCTGCTCCAAGCGCGTAGTGATTTGCTTATAATTAAATTCCATTTGTATTTAATAAAATGATTGAAAAATTTTCAACTAAATCATGATTGAAATTGTTATTTTTTACGTTGTTTTCCTTTTTGCTTTGAAAAGGACGGTTAGATGGTTTGAACAGAGCGTCGGTATTTGGCGTCAGCTCTCCGCCTAACACGACCGCTCTCCGAGACCGCTTCTCTAGGTTGGGTGCCCCCAACCTCGTCCTCCGTACAGGGAACGGGTGCCCCCGTTCTCACCTGTGTGCCCCCAGGGTACGGGCCTCCCCAGCTGGGTGCCCCCGGTTGGTATTACCTGCCCCTTTCCTGCCTCTAGGTCGGGCGCCCCCGACCCTTTCCGCCGTACGGAAGACGGGTGCCCCCGTCTTCGAGCCGGGTGCCCCCGGTGTACGGGCCGCTCAGTCGGGCGCCCCCAACTGAGCTCCTGACCGTCCTACCTGATAGATATAAGCCGCGCCTCCGCCCGCGAATCCGTAAGGCCACCGGGCCTCCGTGTTTGTCCGCGAATCCGTCTCGGCTAATTGTGAACTCGTCTACTTGTCCGCGGGTCTGACCCCGCATCGACCCTTACACGTACACAGCGGCTCAGCGGAGCAACACACACACACACGCACCTACACGTACGCCCTCCATTATTTCTGTATTACATAGCTAGTAAAAATAAAAAATATTTTGTGAAGCCAACCAGTGTCTCCACGTTTTCTCACCCTGGCCTGGCGAGCAAATTCCGAGCGAGAAAACGCGAAGGTTACATTATTTATGTCAAATTTTAAGTTATTTCATTGAAAAATGTAGAAGTTATAAGCAAATGACCGAAAAGTGAGGCGTTCGCCCCACTGTGCGACGCATCGATATTCGCGGACCAATGATAAAAAAAATATTATTTATTTCACTTTGCGACAACATCGCGACTCAACGGCAACGATGTTTTCCGCGGATTGCGAAAATTCGCCGCTCTCGCGTATCGCTCTTGCCGCGGGTCACGGGTCAGAGAGGAATAAATAATATTGTACATGAAATCAGAGTTCCTCCGTAGCCCTCGGCGGGAGAACAGGTGGTTAAGTAGTAGGAGAGTGAAAAAAGATGAAGGGGGAAATTGAGAGGTGAGGAAGGTGTTGATTGAAGGGGGTAGATAGGGGAGTGTGAATGAAAGACGGGATAATGGAGGTGAAGCGGAAGGTAAAAGGAAAGTGAGGTTAGGGAGAAGGGCGGGATTGAAGAAACGGAGGTAGCAGCCCAGGTTACACGACGAGCTGAGCGAGTTGGTAGCAGGAAGTATCGATCGGACGATCGATCGACCTGTCGAGACAGAGGGTTTGTCAATGGCGGCGCGGCAGGTGCGGAACGGAGCAGGGAGTCGTCTCGACAGATCGATGGATCGAACGATTGAAGGGGCCGAACAGATAGATAGGTGATGGAAGGAGAAGGAGAGAAGGCAACGGAGAAGTGGTACGAGGAAGGAGAGGAGGTGACGAGCGTGCGTGAGCTGGACTTTGTGACAAGGAGAAGGGAGGGGAGTGAAAAGGGTGAAGATGGACGAGGATAAAGCGGTGGAGGCGAGGGTATGGATACGGACGAGGACGAGGGCTATAGGAAAAAAGGAGAGTAAGAGGGAGGTAGGATGAAAAAGAGAAAGGAGGGGAGGAACTAAAAAGGAGGAACGTGAGTATAAGGGTTGAGAAGGAGAAATGGGGAGGTAAGGAATCAAACTGGGAGAAGACGAGGATAGGTCGGTGGAGGCGAGGGACAGAGAGAGAAGGGAGAGGAATGGGAGATTAGAAGCAAGGATGGAGGAAAGCAGAAACGCGGAGCGGGCGGAGAAGGACAAACTAACGAGAGGGATGGAGGAGAAACTCCTGATGACTTCAGACGAGGAGAAGGAGGACAAGAGGAAGGGGCTGTAGGACGAAGGGGGCGAGGCGAGACAGGAAGGATCGAGGCAGAGTGACGAAGACTCCGAGGAAGCAGAGAAGACAAGAGGGGGTGAGGGGAAAAACGGGGAGGAAGGGTAAAAGAAAAATGTAAGGTCGCAAATGGCCAGGATGAAGGAGTTGTTTTTCTGTTTGTAGAGGTTTGGGTACGTTTCTAAAAAAAACGCCTTGTAAACCCTACGGGGATAGACAATAAATACAATTGTACATGAAATCATTCTGTACTCTGTACCCTGTTATTGAATTACAATTACCGAGTAACGATAATAATTGCGCGCGCAATTATGCGCGCGAGCGACATTGCCGGCAGGGTGTAAATAAACGGCGCATTTCTCTTCTCGTTTTTGAATAATTAAGCGGAGCGATAGCGACGAGCGATGTTGTTTTCCACGAAGACGCTTCGACCGTGAAAATTTGCCGCTCTCGCCGCGAGACGTTCGTGAGTCACGGCCCAGCAAACGAAAAAAGATTGAAAAGAATTAAAACGGGATTGCTAGGAATTCAATTAAGGACTTTCCAAATTCCATTCTGTCCAAAAAAGGGATTGAAATAGTTTCAATATCATGGAATTCCTTATTTTGGTAAGAATTTGTCTTTTTTGAATCCCATCCAATTCCGACACAAAAATATTATACCACTGAATGCCAGGTTAGAGATTGGAAAGTTTCGTGATGAATTCCATTGAATACCATTGATTTCGTTAACGAAATGAATACCACTGAATGCCAGGTTAGAGACTGGAAAGTTTCGTGATGAATTCCATTGAATACCATTGATTCCGTTAACAAAATGAATACCATTGAACGCCAAACTAGGAATTAAAAATTTCCGTATTGAATTCCATTGAATTCCGTCTATTCTGACAATAAAATGAATACCATTGAATGCCAGGATAGGGATTGAAAAGTGTCCGTGTTGAACTTTGTGGCGGTACGCGCCAACAATAGTACACGCCCGCGCGGTATCTGCATTACCGGCAATTCGCGTCGACGCCGCTAGGCGTCGCATCGCCGGGACATCTTCTCGAGTTCAAAGTTTCGTCTCGACCACTATGTAAAGGGACCCCCTACGGTGCCTGACAGATCTTACAAATCTCATTTTCGAGCTAATTGCCCGTCGGCAGTAGTGCGTGTAATGCCCTTAGGCATACACAAAAGCTCACCGACAAACAACGGCACTTGGTTGCCCAACAGAGGCGCGAGACGTTTCCTAAACCATCTAATGCCATGCAATTCCATAACCTTTACGGATTCCATAGGATTGGATGGAATTGAAATTTTTCTTCTTTGGATTCCATGGGATCGGACCATCTCATTTCGAATCCCATCTAATTTCATCTAATTCCGCCAAAAAAAGGGATTTAAAGGTATTAAAAAATTTTAATATCTTTTAATCCTTTTGCGTTTGCTGGGGGGTCACGCCGGTCGCGATAGCGATGAACCGCGGGAACGTTGGACAATATTTGTCAAAGCAACGCGCGGTTCTCGGAACGTACATAAGCGCTAGAAAACACGAATTTTCTATTTTCGTTCGTTTTCTAGGTCTCGGGAAGGAAACGACGCGGTTACCTTTGACCCTGTGTATTTTCCGTCGTTCGTCGGACGACGCGATCGGAGGCGCGCGGTTCTCGAGGCGTATATAAGCGCGAGAAAATACGAATCTTCGCGCAATTGAATTGTCAGTTTGAAGATTTTGAAAGTGCGAAAACGTTGATAGTCTGAGCTCGCGCGGTACGTACATATGGAGAAAAAAAGTGCCATGGAGAGTGAACTGAAAGATAAGGAAGTTCTGATGTCGTTGTTGGACGAGCCGTTCGAGGATCAGGTCGTAGAGGTCGAACGCACGCCGATGAATATCGAGTCGGTCAATTTCGCTTTGCTCGATCTTTGCTCGATCTGCTGCGCGAAATTTGGAATCTTGAATGTTCGGCGTCGCGGAATTTGAGACTGTTGCTCGCAAACGTCTCAAAGTACCTGACAACTACAAATCAGAAGCGAACCGATTGTGACGTACGTCGTATGTGCGAGAGCAGCAACATCAAGAGCGTGCTGACAAAGCTGCATAAATTGTGGCTGAAGGAAGGTCCGAAGAGTCCTACCTGTTCCGTGAATGAAATGTATAATTTCATTCGCGATGGACTTCCGTCGAAGTTGTATTCGTCATTAGTGAGTGATCTGATGACACAAGATACCTTTTACGAATGGATCAACTATCACGACAAATACGTCAAAAGTTTACCTGTCGATGCGGAAGGGGATATCCTCGCCGCGATTTCGACGGATCATTCGTACAGCGCAAAGAAGCGGGACGAGAAGGAGGAGGAGGAGGCAGGATACAGCGGCGGGCTCGACGCGTTGTTCAACCTGACGGAGAAGGGTCGCGATCTCGATCGTATGCCGCAGTATATATCGAAGATGAAGGATCGACGGATGCTTACCGTGAAGGCGGAATTCCACTGAGGCAACACTAAGCGACATGTAGTATGCCACATGTCATCTAGTGTCGCCTATTTTTGATGCGCGATTTCAAATCGTGCCACAAACTCGATGTCGCACGAGAAATTTGTCGCCCAATGTCGTATGCGCCTTGTCATTTGTGTTTGTAGTATGCGGCTAAATCAATTTCATTGAAGCAACATCCAACATCAGTATCGTGCGTCATGTCTTTGGAAACGGTAGCAGCAGCTGTTTATTTGGTAATATCGTTAAGTGGTAAGAGAAAAAAACGAAAAAAACCAAAGTGGTGGAGAAGAGAATTATTTATTATTAGGAGTCAAAAATCTCAAAATAAATTTTTCAATAAATTGGTTGCGGACAATAGCGCTTTATTTAAAAACTTTGTTGTTAATGTGTAGTTTTTATAATGGGAACTTTTATTGTTCCATAATTCCGGCGAATTATGATAATTCTCAATAAATAACGTAGTTTTCTCAATATTCCACTCCATATCGCTTGCTACAAGCCGCACCGATCCATTGACTGTCGGATAACTGGCGACATCTTTCAACAATCTGAATCTTGTTGAAAGATGGCACATGCAACCGGCAACACCAATCACAGTGTAGCATGCTACACTGTCGCATGCTACATGAAGCTTTATGTTGCTCCGGTTGAAAGACTCCATGTCGCATGCGTCATTGCCGCATGCGATATGTTGCCCAAATGTTGACTCAGTGGAATTCCGCCTTGAGATACGAGATACGCAAAATTGCGATCTCAAATTTTGACCACTTTATCGCGTACGGATCGCAAGCAACAGTTACTGCGTCAGTTTTTGGACCAAGCGGCGGACGATTTAAAAAAGATTCCCGGTGTTCCAAAGGAAACGAGGAACGTCGTCTACGAAAGTGGCCGGAGCGACGATTGAAAAATAACACTATATTTCATAAATACGCATACTTTTTTGATTACAGATGAGATCAAAAAACATATAAATGTCTACGTATCTCGAGACGAATAAATATACAAATATCCGAATTATTTTCTACCCTACGCTATTATTTCTTACTTTTTCTTATTCGTAGATTATCGGAGGAGGATAAAAAAGTGCAGTAACGGACAAAGTTTTGTAAGTTTTCTTTTCCCTTTACTTTAACGATAAGTGTTTACAATAATTTCTCGGTATTTCCGAAGCACGGAGTGGCTAATTCGCAATCAACGATGTCATTGCTATCGAAAAATTCCCTCTCACGTATCGCTCTCGGGACGTTCGCGAGATCCGTCACGGTGGCCGCAATAGCGATGAAACGCGTCAGCTTCGCGTCGATCATGCCGGTTATCGCGCGCAACGAGATCACGAGGCGATTGATGCAAAGGTCGAGGTTGAACATATAGAGCACGGTGTTCATTGAAACGATCAGACGAGTCGTGGATGTTTCCAGGCGTAGAGTCGACAGATTATTAATCTTTTTAAATCGTAATGTTAAATGTCCGTTTTCGATGCACATCGGTGGTGGAGCGCGCTTGTTCTTGCCACGCTGCAGGTGGGACAAGACCGTGCGTTTTTGATCGACGAGTTCCTTCCACGTTTCAGGCGAGAGCGAGATTTCTTTGCCGTGACAATCCCCTATGACGATGTGCACGTTGCATGGGAGTACGGTTGTGATACCGACGTCTATGAATTTGTATCCCGTTTTAGTTAATAGGTATCTTCTTTCCAGAATTCACACCGGATGACGTTCAACGTCGCTTTTCAAAATACCATCATCGTGACTGGAAATGAAGAAAAATTATTGTTAGATCGTAGGCGAACGATACGGGATCGTCGCAAACTCACCACGTGTTTTTCCGGGAGTCGACGTTGCCCCGATTCGGAAACGGAGTCTCTAATTCCGTCGATTGCTCGTCGACTCTTCTTCTTCTTTTCACGCTACCGACACTGTTCTCGAAATCGTCGTCGGATTGACGCTGTTCGAAATACGGGGCGTGTAACGTCGAGCACATCGCTTTCTCCCTTTTCTCCGTTGTCGCGGTGCGGTTGACGGATCACGCGAGAATGAATCGTCCGAGGAAAGTTGAAGCGAAATATAATTTGAAAAAATAAATTACGATTCCCCTCTTTTCATTAATATTCTCAAGAGCGGCATGCAAAAAGGGGGGTTACGTTGAATCGTTCTATTCTTCCTCTTCTCTGTCTGACGTTTCCCTCGCGTTAATTCGAACGAATCGACTCAATAGATCTCGCAGTTGCATCATCAGTCCCTCTCTCGGGCAAGTAATACCGATGATCCCCAGATCAAATTGCCGGATGCCGTTACGGTTTTTGTAAATTCGTTGAATCTGTAGAATCGGTTTTTACTGATAAAGTACAGATTACCGTCGATGTATCGAAAGGCCGACGATACGCTGTGAGGTATTCCCGGAAATATTATGTCAATGTGGTAGAACTTAACAATAGTCATCGAACAATCGTCTATCTCGCCCACAACATTATCGTTGTATATGATATAAGATCGTCCTTCGTTCGTGTTCAGCACGGCGTTGATCTTTGCATTCGTATCGAGAAGTCCGAGATCTGTGTGAGATCTCGGCCAAGTTGAATCTAGCTTTACACGCGGATAAGTGATCATATAGCTCATATTGCCAGCGAACAGCACGATATTGCCCGAGGGCGCCTGATACGCGGCCGTCAGATGCGTGAAATTCTTAGGAAGAAATTTCATGTAGTCCGTCAATAGCAAGGGTTTCTTGTACGTTTTCCCGTCTATATCGATCGATCACATGTATCGTTCGTGCGAGATATACAATCGACCGTTCATTATCAGTACGGAATGGATCAGTACGTAATGGAAAGAACGTCCTCTAGACTGAGTTGAACGGGAAATTGATTAACAGGCACGTACGCGAACATCACCGAATCTTTGCGGGGGCTGTGCGCCAAGCCTAAAGCATGACCGATCTCGTGCGTCAGCGTCTGAAGTAAATTGTACCTTCCCGGGGGATTCTTATTCAGCTGTATGTGCCACGTCTCCGATTTGTCAACGTGCACCTCCCAGATGTAATTGGGTTCTCCGGTGGGAAAGAACGCGTGAGCGACATCTTTGTGGAAGCCGTCGAACGGAGCTGCACACAGTTCGTTTCCTTGGGAGTGTAACATCGTGTGATGCCCCTCGCGAAACGATATCAGAATATCGGGATTCAGCAAATCACGCTCAAACGTCAATGACGAATTCGCTGCCTACAGATCGAACGCGGCTCGAGCCGTTTTTAAGATCCGCTCGTTGGCCAGATGAAAGTTCCATTTGAGATGTTTCCTAGACCATTTGTTCAAAAGCGGAGCGAACGTGCGCTCCGAAATGTCCTCGACGCCGCATCACGGTTTACGCATTCGATTCAGCGTCTCTTCGTTTAATTCGCCGTTGCCGGGTAGTCGATAGAATTCTTGAAACAGTGAGATGGTTCGATGTAACTCCTGCGTAGTGTTGTAGGACGATAAAAATCGCTGTGCACCGTTGGTGTCGTTTTCCAGATACCCATATTTTTGCAGATAACTGATCACAGTCTCATTTTGATTCGATTCACAATTTACCGCCACGACGATAATAATCGCGCACGTAATTACGCGCGCGAGCGACATCGTCGAGAAAGAGAGAACGATACGTTTCCCTCCTCGACCCCTTGACCTCTCGAGAAGTGATAAGCGTCACCGCCCGATCGAAGCGCGAGTGACCGACGTATCGAGCGATGCGTTCCTTTTTTTCAGCGATCGCGACGCGGGTGTGAAAATCTCAGTAAAGGTGCCAATTCGTGAGACACTGAAAATGAGGCGTCGACGAGGCGAACGTGACGATTTCGCTTTTGACGTTAGCGTCAAAGATGTAGTTGCATTTGTATAATATTCAGCACCGTCCTAGTACAATAAAAACATAGACTTTAATATACGTATAAATAATAATAATTATTGTTAAATAATATTTTCAAGTAATAATATTTTATGGATACATATATAAATAAAAGATATTAATTCTGAAGATTCGGAAATTGATATCGCGACGCGAATGAGAGGTCTCAGTTAGTTTAAATGTTTTCAGCATCGTCCTAGTACAATAAAACATAGACTTTAATATACGTAAAAATAATAATAATTATTGTTAAATAATATTTTCAAGTAATAATATTTTATGGATACATATATAAATAAAAGATATTAATTCTGAAGATTCGGAAATTGATATCACGACGCGGGTGAGAGGTCATTCGGAAATTGATATCGCGACGCGGATGAGAGGTCTCAGTAAGTCTAAATGTTAGCGAAAATAGATATCGCGACGCAGGTGAAAGGTTAAATATTATATGATTCGGATGAAAGGTCCCAGTAAGTTTGTAAAATGTAAACGGAAATAGATATCGCGACGCGGGTGAAAGGTTACTTATATAAATATATATATATATAGGTCCAGAGATATGTTCCGGGACTGTTTACGTTTTTTGAAATGTACAGTCGTGGAATATAACGCATATATATGTAATCAGATTCAAAAAACTGTCCCGAAAATTGCCGTAGGACATGAATTTTTTCCAGGACAGTCCTGGAAACTGCCAAATGTCCCGGAATATACCGATATCAAAAATAAAAGTCCCGGAACATACTTCCGGACCTACATATAATTTGTGAAATTTGATGCTTTATCTTTATATATATTAAATTTTCATGCAATAATGTAGGAAAAACAGGAACTGACGTTCGAAGATAAATCTATTTTCACATTTTTACCGTAAAAATTATTTCTCTTTAAAGAGTATATAAGGGGTCCCAACTTGCGAGCTACCGTTAAAGTTATTCGCAATGGAAGACCTTAAACTACTGGTAGAGGCGTGCAACATATTAGACGCAGACGTGGAAACTCTTATTACTAAAACGACATTATTAGTGGAAAGCGCAATGAGTGTGTGCGTGGTTGTCAAAAACATGCGGAAAAATAGTCCGAAATGCATAACAATAAAATATAACATGGATCAAAGAGAGGACATTGTTACGTTCCGGAGTGCGATCGGGACGTCGGAGTGGGTTTGAATGAAACGCGACTTAAATGTGCCCGGCAACTTTCCAAGCTATCGTAACGGTAAGTAAGAGTAAGTCTTATATTCCGGGTTCCGTCGAGTTTTGGGTCTCGGTGCACCCCCGAAGAATGCGACGAATTTCTAACGTTAGAGTCTCAATTTTAGTGATTTTTGGTTTAGGACGTTCCTCGGCAACCGGAGCCGATTGAGTCGAGCTCGGCGTGACCGGCGCCGCGGCGCCGGCGGATCGGTGAGAGGCGCGGACGGAGCAGACTGAGACGGCACAGCGTCGAATATTCGCGGATCGAATGCACCGGCCGTGTAATAGGCACGCCGCAGCCTTTTAATTTGGTGGGCTTGTCCCGATCGCCTCGATCGAACCATGAGTGACAGCCGCACTTACCTTTCGGTTGTTTGTTCTTTAGCCAGCTCCGATTGGTGACGGCTACTTCGGCTTCTCTTAGAGTGCATGCAGTCGTGTTCGTGTGAGAGTATGTGCGTGTAGTAAATAAGCCTTAGCGCTATCATGCAGCTTAACTAATTTTTAGTGACCTGAGTTTAGGAACGAAGAAAGAACTATGGAAAGAAGAGAACGCCCTGCGGGAGGCGCGCATCTAAGGAAGGATCGATCAAGAACGCCCTGAGGGAGACGCGCATTGACGTATGGATCTACCGAGAACGCCCTAGAGGAGGCGCACACGATTAGGGAGAATCGGAGGTAATTCAGTCTAGAGACAGGAAGAAGCAATTTTAATTCGGTATTAAACGAACAGGTTTATTATTCACACTTTCCTGGATTTTACAGGCTCGACAACGTACGACAGCGCGTGAGAACGAGAGGCACAACTCTCAGATTGACGGCTCGCGGCTAAGTCCGAATAGAAGCGCTCGCGGCCAAATTCGACTAGAAGCGCCAGAGACTATGTTCCTTCGACTCGCGGTGCTCTCGAAAATTAGAATCTTGTTTCCGAAACCAAAGACCAAATGCGAATGTCGCCTCGCAAGACCCGTATTTATACCCCCAGCTCGGTGGCGTCTCGGGGAAAAGGCTTCCGGGTTCACGCGAGTACTCGTGAGCGTCACGTGCACTATTAGGATGATCACGTACGCGTTCGAGAGCGTCGCGGGCCGGCGTAAACACGTTCCTTTTATTTAACTATAATATAATACTTTATTATAATTCTACCTGAAACCGGTAACAAGTTTATTATAATATCAATATTATCATATTTTATTGAATAGTATTGATATTATTGTAGTCCTTAACTAATAGTAAATTTGTAATGCCATCATAATTTCGGTTGTTATTAATTGTTATCAAAAGATAGATATATGCGAATTACTACTGATACATTAATTCCGTGGGTGTCTTACTCTAACTTTCGGCTTTACAAAATATTGACAAGATTAGCGGTGTGCGTCTTTGCGAAACGAACACGCGACAAATTTCGCTGTTCGTTACAACATCTTTCGAAAAATGTAAGTATAATCATTTTTTTTTCTTTTCCCTCGCGAACAAACAAACGTGATTAATGTTATTTTTTTTGTTTGTGTTTTCAGACACAAGTGTATAGAAACCATTAGAACCATGGAGAACGGGATTATTGATTCGACAATCGTAATTAAAATTAAAATTGAGAAATGTCTTGATACTGATTGTGAGTATCTTAAAATATAATATCTTAATACTAATAAAACTTAAAATTAATACCTTAATACCAAATAACTAATCGCATATCACAAATGCCATTTAACAAAAATTGTGCAAATTAGAAATTTGCACTTGGCTTCCTCATAGAGGAAGCTTTCACTTCCGCAAATTTGGAGATATCGATCTATTTTTAATTTTATTATATTTTTCAGTCTTTTCTACCCCTATTTCATATATAATTCTTTTAAATTCGGTTGATTAGACTTAGCTTTATACGCAATCAAAATCTCCGAAATTTCAAACGTCTGTAACTCCAGAACTAATTAACCAAATCTTAATTAATTGCATATGAAATAAGGGTAGAAAAAACTGAAAAATTTAATAGAATTAAATATAGATCGCTATCTCAAATATTGAGAAAGCTATAGGATAAAACACACTTTTCTAAAAAAAAAAATTCCAATAAAATCTATACCGGTCAACCGATTTTAATAAAATTTGAGGAGAACATACTTTCTATGATACTCTATTTGTGTGAAAAATTTCAACCCGGTATCTAAAAAATTGTAGAAGTAGATGCGTGTACAAAAAATCCGTACATACACACACACACACACACACACACATACATACTTCCGGACATTTTTTACTAATACGATTTTTCGACATTTTAGAACATTCTAAACCTATTTCAATCAAAATCTCGAAAAATTTTTTTTTTACCATCACAAAGCTTCCTCTATGAGGAAGCGATAATATTAATAATACGGAATTAAGGAGTTTGGATTACCGATTAAAATCAAAGTAAGAAAAGAAAAGAGAAGAAAAGAGAGGGGGGCCTCTGCATTTGTCTACGAGATAAATTCTAGGGCTAGAATATAAACCAGAGCCACAAGAATGAGAGCAATTCCAAGACCTCAAAACGAGATTAACCTTGCAGAGCTTCTTGTACTACTACGAACAATGTCGATCTTCCAATATGGCGTCCCAAATGAGAATATCGGAAGGGCCCTGCTCGCTGGACCGGACTCCTCGCCTCAATTCTCCCTCTCGGACGCGAGCTGCCGCAGCTCTCCTTTTCCTGGCGGTGAGCTCTCCTTGGGAAGTCGAATCTCGCTCGGTTGGTCTCCAGAATATGTGCCGCTTAGCTCAATCAGTTACGAAAGAAGGAAAACGTACTCGTCTCGTCCGAAGAAACGCAGCAAGAGCGGCCATGACACTGAACGAGAGCGAGGAAGAAGTGGGGGCGCTTTGAAAGTGGCGACTCACGCGTCGCGCCATCTACATCTGAATGAAACGATCGGGTGTTTGCAAAACGCGAAGGAATTCGAGCGCAATATCTGAAGTAAGTAATATTTGAAGTAAATATTAAATTAATATTAAATAAATGTTAAGTAAATGTTTCTTTAAATCATTATTGCAAATAAATAGTTAATGTAAAATAAATATTAAAATAATGTCGAATAAATGTTAAATAAATGTTTTTTTAACTTATTGCAAATAACTTACTAATGTAAAACAAATATTAAATAAACGTTAAATAAACGTTTAATAAATATTTTTTCTAAATTATTACTTCAAATAAATAATCAATATGAAATAAATATTTAATAAACATTAAATAAATATTATTTTTACAATGAATTGTACAAATGTATAATTAATAAAAAATAAATATTAAAAACACATTTAAAAAACATTGTCTGCTGATTGGGCAAGAGCTTGAATAAATAAATACCAGTCCATATTCAATTATCGTAAATTTAGTAATATGTAAATATATGAAGATAAGTAATTATAAGAAGTAATAACAAAAAGAAAGATGTTTTGTAATAGTTTTGTATATATTTAAATTTTCCTACCTTTAGTTGCACATATACGCATGCGTACTCATACATACACACATTCTTTTAATGTTATTTTGAATTATTCATTTTAATAAATAAAGAAAAAAGAGAGAAAAAGGGAAAAAATAGTATTATACAATTAAAATAGAAAAATACAATTTTATATAAATAATCATTTATACGTCATATATAAAATTATTTTTTTCAGTTATCAATAATATAACTATTATTATTAACCTAATAAAATTCCTTTTAATTTTGTTTTTACTATTTTTGATTAAATTAATAAATAGAGAGAACCGTTATTATAAACGTTATTATAAACGTTTAATAATCATATATAATATTTAATCAAATATATAATAAACCTATAATAATAAAAATAAACTAAATGCAATAAATAAATTAAGAAAACGTTAGGAACATTAAAGTAGGAGCATGATTTCTTTTCAAACAGAATTGTCAGATTCTAAATAGGAGCCGGAGGTTGAAGAGGTTCAAAATAGGGTGATGTGACTGCTTATAGTATCAAAGTAGGTGTTAGGTCGAACATTTTGGTCAAAAGTAGGTGTTAGATTGAACATTGAGGTCGAAAATAGGAAAAAAATTTCGACTCGGGATCCCGAGTCGAAATTTTGATCTTACTTTCAACCTCAGTATTCAGTTTAACGTCTACTTTGGTACTCTGAAGCCTCCGAGTTGAAATTTTGGTTCTACTTTCGACCTCAGATTCAACTTAACGTCTACTTTAGTACTCTGAAGCCTATAACAACCTCTATTAATTCTATTTAACCTACAGCTCTACTTAAAACCTATAAATTTTATTTTGATGGATTGGTACTCATCCTACTGTGATATTTATAAATTCTTCTTAATCTTTTGTAATACAAATTAAATATAGTTAATCAAAACTCTTCTTTTTTAAATCATTTTTGAATTTTTTTACAATAAAATAAAATAAATATAGAAATTTAAATATATTAAAATATATAATATTTATAAGGAAGACAAGCAAAACATATTAGTTTTTATAAAACAGAAATATTTTATTATATAAAATTATTGAAGACATAATTATTATTACAATTTAAGAATTGCAGGGAGAATTTCTGATCGTTAAGTTAACATCATTATTCAAGCTCTTGTTGGTTGACAGGAATACTCACATACATTTGGTTATTAATATTCATAAGAACACAAAGCCTATCTGTATTAATCAATAAGTATCAATAAGAAATAACGCTAGCGTGGATGGTTAGTAATTAAAAGGTCCTAGGTTCGATTCCTCGTTTAAAAGTGTTTCCCATTAAGTTGACGATTAAGAGGAAATATATCCTCGCTCAAAAGGAAGGTTTTCTTGATTAAAGGGAAGTTTAAGGATTAAAGATCCGCAAAGATTAATAATCCGTTTGATAGAAAAGAATAAGAGTAGTATGAATATTCTTTGAAACTGTTATTCTCTATTCAATATTTTTTCCTTTCCATTAATTTAAAAAAATTATTTTGAATAATAAAAATATATTTTTCTTTATTATGAATTATAGGTATATAATGCTTTGATGCAAGTATAAATTTTTGTTTAACGGTTTATAATCGCATTTTAAGATTTATATAAAAAATAAAGACATTTTTTAAATAAAAATGTTTTTTTTCTGTGCAGAAGGCACCTAAATTTCCCTTACCTCAGGAATAACTCTAAAAAAAATTAATAAGAATCTCGTCAAAGATATTTTGCATACACGCTACATTATTTTCTTACTCACAATTCTGTGAGTTGTATGCTACAATTAAAAAATATTGTATAATTTCATATAATATTGTGTATCAATCAATATTATAAAATTTGTTTTACAATATTTATTGTTATTAACAGATTTTTACCGTTTATAAGAAAAAGTATTATTACATAAATTTTATAATATTATTAACTGATATATATAATTAATATTATATAATAATTTAAATATTACAAATTATTAACCGTTGAGTGGCATACTTTACACTGATATCAGTGACTATTCACTAATTCAGATTTAGAGAGTCAGGGTTAGAAGATCGTCACTGTCCACTGGATCATCGAAGTCAAGCGACACGGGCGCGGTACTGTACTAGGATGGGTGACCGCCTTAAGAGAGCGGGCTATATACACACACAGTTAAGAAACAGTTAAAAATGAATTTTCTAACATCTGTAGATGCTAGAGGATCAATGTTTAATTTACACGGGGATCAATAGGTTTAATTTACACGGAAATAGCAGAAAACGCACAAAATGCCGCTTGTAGGTTCTAAAGAGAACTTCAGTAAAGCCTCGTGAAAATTTTTGGGTCCTCTGGATCTGATCATCCAGAGGACCTGGAGGCTTTTACGAGGCTTTACTGTGAAGTCCTTTTTAGAACCTACAAGCGGCATTTTGTGCGTTTTCAACCACCTTAGAGACGCTAAGTAGGACTAAAGTTTCCGTGTAAATTAAACCTACGTTGATCCTCTAGCATCTACAGATATTAGAAAATTCAGGTCGAAAATAGGTCTAAAATTTCAACTCGGGATTTTTCCGTTATATTAATTTCGCGAGCAACATGCGTTTCTTCCTTCACACTCGAAAGTTTTACTTCATAAAGTCCGTTTTCTTTTTTTTCGCTTCGCAAGATATTTACATTGTCCTTCTCCACGACAACTTTATCTTCGGTAAAAATTACTTTTCCTCCATTTTTGGTGATTGCGCTCACCGAAAGCAAATTTGCACTCAAGTCGGAAATGTACATCACGTCCTTCAAAGTACAGATCTCCAGGTCCACTGTACCGATTCCTTCCGACGTCATCGTCTCATTCGCCTTGGCTACTCTAATCGTTGATTTTATTTTCTGAAGGTCTGTTATGAATTTCTTGTCGTTTACCATATGGGACGTCGTACCCGAGTCCATAATCCACCTCACGTCGCACCGGTTGTGCGCCAAAAACGACATTTTTTTAGCTTCAGCATCCGTTTTCTTTTTTTCCTTATCGCGAAAATAACAGTCCTTTTCTTAATGATTATTCTTCTTGCAGATTTTGCACTGCACGCGCTCCTTTGAGTCATCATTTTTCGGACACGCTTTTGCGAAGTGACCCGTTTTATTATATTTAAAGCAACGTCTATCACTATTGTTACTTTCTTTGACCGATCTTTTGCAGAATCTCGCCAGGTGACCCGTCGTGCCGCACTTGAAGCATTTTCGTTCAGAAGTCTTAAATGCTACGGCATTTTCACTTTTCTGCTTTTTCACATTCCTCGCTTCTTCCGAAAACAACCTCGTCGTTAAGTTTTCCATTGTCTGCTCAGATTGCGGTGTTAATTCCCACGCGGTAGCGAACGACCTGTACGTATCCGGCAAGGTGACAAGAATTTTAGACACCAGCATGGAGTCCGTTACTTCTGCACCTAACGTTTTCAGCATGCACGCGATATTTTCTATCTTGCTCACATACGAAGCCACATCTGAACTTTTGTCCATAGTACAACTGAAGAATTTCTGCATGAGTCCATATCTTTGATGCACACTGTCGCGTTTGTAAATCGAGCGCAGTTTGTTCCACATCTCATATGCCGTTTTACAGTTTAGTACGTGCATCAAAGACTGCTTACCGAGAGACATCGCTATTACTTTCTGCGCGTTCGCATCCTTTTTCTTCCAGGCTTCTTCTTCAGTCGCCGGAGGAGTTCGAGCGACCGTGCTGTAGGAATCACTCGCTTTAAGTAGGATTGTTACTCCGAATTTCCACAGTTGGAAATTCTTCACACCGTTTAGTTTTTCAATTTGGTTTATTTCATCCATCAAAGTCTGTCATTTTTGGATTTTACGTTTTTATTGAGAGCCGGGCTTTAAACGAGCGATGCGCTCCCGCCTCTAGAGAGGGCAGCTCCTGTGTGGCGCGCGCGTTCTAAGCGCCACTCGTGCGTTGCGGTCGTCGTCTGCGTGCGGTCGTCTCGGTCGTGTGCATAAGAGCCTTGACCATCGTGGAGTCAAGACGTATTGTGTGTTCTTGTGAATCAAATAAAGAGTTCCTATAGTATAAAGAACTTGTACAATAAGTGTCCTGTCCATCTCTACGCATCTCGCATATCGTTCCAAGCGATATAATTACAATAGGTTATGGGCCCAGGGCACGCTTGTCCTGCGGAAGATCTGTAAGACGCGTGAATAAGTGGACGAAAAGTTCGTGAGACGCCGGCGAAGGACATCAAAAAGAGAGCATTAGAAGATTAGAGGGTAAGTAAATAATATTCCTCGTTGCTGACGAGCAAAACGAGAGAATTCTCAGCTAATAAGAACGTTCGTTAAATGCCGTTAGAAGTTAGAAGGAGACAAATTCTTTTTGTCTTTTGAGAGAGATAAAGTATAACATAGTAATAAGAACGTTCGAGAAACGCTGTTAGAAGTTAGAAGGAGACAAATTCTTTTTGCCTCTTGATAGAAGTAGAGAAAGATGAAAATTAAAAGAGAATATGTACAATAGAAAGAGATAGAAAGATGCCGCTTCGTAGCAAGTCGGCGACGTGCGCGTGCAAGTCCGAGCGTGAACGGCGAGAGTCAATGTTTTTGGCGCGCGGAAGTCCGATCGTAGACGGCGAGAGTCATTGTTTTTGGCGCGCGGAAGTCCGATCGTGAACGGCGAGAGTCATTGTTTTTGGCGCGCAGAACTTGTTGCTGGGCGCGCACAAACACATAATCGATTTCGACTAACAACATGGCATCGATGCTAGATGGCTAGATTACGATACATGTAAATGTATGCGTATGCTAGATGGCTAGATTGCGATACATGTATATGTATGTGTATGCGTATGTATAAAAACTCTATATGACTCTATATGAGTTTATTTTTTTTGAAATCGATATGTATCGGGTCGATAATTGAGCATGACTAGCTGTGCGGTGTAGCTTGATTACTGTACAGGGAGGCCGCGTAAATTTGTATAATGGGCCCCGTGCGCGTGCGTGATCAACCCGAGCTCCTATAGATCTTTTCAGCAGTGCTGGGGATCGCAACGGAGAGTGGTGTGCGCGTACGGATAGCCCTGCAGAGGCGCGTGGTTTCTCGCTTTGGGGCTGTTGTGAATTGCAGTGCGTTCTACATAGCCTCATAAGCATTGTTTTTATTTTATCGCTGAAAGAAATTTGGTGATAGAAATTAAATTATTAAATGTCGATAAGAATGTTGGCTTATCTTGTCAAAAAAAAAAAAGGAATGCTAATTGATATTTAAATCCCGATATAGATGGAAGAAGAGACAGAAAATCTTTCGGTGGAGAAAGAAGGCCAAGATGCGCTGGTCGACTACGACAGCGATAGCAGCATTATCACGGTAATAGAAAGAGAAAGAGATAGCGAGGAGACAGTAAGAAAAGATGGAGGTAAGAGAGTATTTTTTTGAAAATAAAGTAGTCTAGAAGAATAATATATATATGCATTCAGAGAAAATAAAAATAGTAATTTCAAAATTCCGTATAGAAGCAAAAGGTAAAAAGGAGGAGACGGAAAGAAGAGGTGCAATCCCGAAAAAGAGCTTGCCTAAAGTCAGAGAGAATATAGATGTGACCAAAGCATGGGAAGAGAACCGTCCAGTACTGCCAATTGGAACCAAAATATTATATGAAAAGCAAGAAAAATTGGTCGCAAAAATGGACAATTCGATGCAGATGCTGGACAAAGTAATGACGAAAGCCACCGAGATAATGGAGAATATGGTGGAAGTCTCCCGTTTAAACTTAGAGAAAGAAAAAGTTAAACTTAGACGTTTAGAGGTAAATAATGAAAATACGCAAAGTTCAGTACAGAATGATATAACAACGGTTAAAGAATTAGAAGTAGAGTCTAGAAAGAGAAAATTAGATGAAGCAAGAGTTTGTTCCGCCGGAAAAGATAGAAGTTTAGAGACAATTAAAAGCACTATAGAGGCAGAATTAAACAATCAAAGGTTGCATATTAGAAGAGAATACAAGCTGACGCAAACATACAATTTTGATCTTTGGATGGATTATTTGAAATCTGAATTAACGAACAATGATTTATTAGATGTAATAGATTCAAGTATTGAAAGTTTTTAAAATCTTTCCGAGTCAAAAATTGTTAAAAGAAAAGGTCTAGTTAGAGATATAATAATCAATCATTTAGATGAAAACTATCATAAAAAGATTCTACATGAAAAAGAACCGATAGAAATTTTAAAGAAACTAAGAGGATATAAAAAGAGTGAAATAAATGTTACTCATGCATCGGTACGAGCTAGACTTTATCAAATTAAAATGAGAAAAGATGAAAAAGTAAATGATTTTTGCGAACGCTTTGATTCGATAATTAGAGAATATGAATCATGTGAGGATGCGGTACCTCTCACAGAACAAGAAATTAGATCTGCATTTTATCAGGCTGTGTCAATTAATGTACCAGAGCTGAGAAATGTAGATTTGATTAGAAGACAATCGAATCTTAAAGAAATGACAATAGATGAAATAAAGTCTTTTATGATGCAGTTAGAGGCAGAGAAGAAGAGCGAGAAATTAGAGAAAACAGAGAAACCCGAAATAAGAGTGCAGAGGGCCACCGCAGATGAAATAAAGTGCTACAGGTGCAACAAGATGGGCCACATGGCAAAAGACTGTCCCTTAGCAGAACTAGGGGCCTGGTTCTGTTACTATTGCCAGGAAATTAGAGGCCACAAGGGTGACAGCTGTCCTAATGCCGGAGCCCAGGCGAACAAATTTAGAGGAAAAAGGTATACAAATAAAACCGTTAATAAAAATATAAAGAAAAGGGGTAGATTTGTGCAAAAAGGTACAAAAAGAGTAGATAATAAAGGGAAAGTAACCAAAATACAACCAGCCAAGAAAACTATACCATCGCAAACAGCAATTGAAGGAAAACCAAAAGAAGGTAAATTATGCATGGCTAAAGTAATAGAAGATAGAGATAGTTCAAAAGAGTTAGTCAATTTCATTGTAGATTCAGGTGCAACAGATCACATTGTGAATAAGAATATAATTCTGTCAAACTTTGAAAAATAATAATAGAGTTATTAAATGCGCGAATAAGAATGAGCTTGCAGACATTTCAATAGATGGTAAAGGAGATCTTTTGTTGTTAACAAATGAGAAAGAAAAGAAAGTAATTAAATTAACAAATGTAATTGCAACGAAGGAAGTATCCGAAAATTTACTATTTCTAAGAAAGCTGGCTGATGCAGGGTTCAGTATTTGTTTAGATGATAAATTGTTCAAGGTCTATAATAAACTGACAAATAAAATAGTTTTTGAAGGGATTTATAAGAAACCAAATTGGATTATACAATTTGAGGTCAAAAATAATAATATAGAGGATAATGATAATGTAGAATGTGCTGTGTATAGATGTAGAGCAGAAATTGTTCCACATTGTGAGTTTCCTGAACAATCGCAAGCAAACATTCAGACCAGTAAATTATCAATTTCGGAGGGAGAGTTAGATGAGAGGGATAATGTTGGCTCTGCGATTGGGAGGGAGAATGAAGGAGAGCTCACAAATGTGAACGAAAACGAAAATATAGAATACAATAATGCTGAACTCGATTAAGTCATTAAGTTAGAGGATATACAAACATTAGAGAATATAGAAGAAATGTGTGAAAGCTCAGTAATTGAAAAAGTAAAGAAACTAGAGAAAATAAATGAGGCGATGTTATGGCATGTTAGATTAGGTCATGCATCATTAAACTATCTAAAACAATTACAAAAACTAGAAAAGAGATTAGAGAATGTAAAGTTTGATAACTCCATATTAGAATGTGAAGTATGTATAATGGCAAAGATGGCAAAACTGCCATTTAAAGAAAACAGAAATAGAGCACAGAGACCACTACAGGTAATACATACGAACATCATGGGTCCAATAAAACCTACATCCTATCCAGGACAAAAGAGGTTTATAATCACTTTTATAGACGACTATTCTAGATTAGCAAAAGCCTACTCTCTGAAGACAAAAGATGAATCGGGAGAGGCTCTAGAGAAATATCTAATACTTGCCAGAAATATGCTAGGAAAAGAAGAAAAGCTATGTTACGTAAAGTCAGATCAAGGCAAGGAATTCACGGGAGGTGCTTTCAAAGAGGTATTAACAAGAGAAAAGATAGAAGCCATATATGCGCCACCGTACACTCTGGAACATAATGGAGTTGCAGAAAGGTTCAACAGAACGTTGCAAGAGAAAGTAAGAACATATATGTTCGACTCGGGATTACCGAAGAGTATGTGGGAGTTGGCAGTTGACGCTGCTGTGCATGCGTACAACAGATCTCCACACAAAACTATAGAATACGAGATCCCGTTGAAGAAGTTTTCACCAGAAACAAGTTGTCACTTTGAGCAAATAAAGAGATTCGGATGCATTGGATATGCAAGAGTACCAAAGCCTACGTCGAAATTCGATAAGAGAGCTATTAGAGGTGTGTTGGTGGGATATACCGACACTGGATATATACTCTGGCATCCAAGTACAAGAAAATTCATAGAGTCCCGACATATTCGATTTAATGAAAAGGTAACATATAAAAATGTATATCAAAACAGTCAAACAGAATAAGAAGAAGACTCAAACAAAAATTGGATGAAAGAATTCGTAGAAGATGAGGAAAAGGGAGAACAAAAATTAGAGATTCCTGAGAAAAGGAAAAGAGGAAGACCGAGAAAACAAACAACCCAATTAGAAGAACAGAAACAGAAGGTCAAACGAAAGGAAAGTGAAACTCCAATGACTAGAAGTAAAACTAAAAGAAAATTAGAAGAAAATGGAGACACTAATGTGCGGAGAACAATAGAAGATATTAGCTTTGCTAATTATACTACTGTAAAAAATATTCAACAGAATATAGAGAATGAAGATGAATTGAGTCGATGTCTTATGGCATCATTACATAGAGAGCCCTTTACATATGAAGAAGCGATGACAGGCAGCGAAAGAGAAAACTGGAAAAACGCTGTGATAGAAGAACTTGAGTCTATGCAAACCAATCTAGTATGGACGCTTGTTGATAGACCGACAGAGATGATGGATGGTAAACGAGCTAACATAATAGATTCAAGATGGGTATTTAAGAGGAAATTAGAAGCAGATTGATCAACCAGATATAAAGCGAGACTGGTGATAAAAGGATGTAAAGACAAAAATGTGTATGATCTAAAAGAGACATATGCACCGGTTTCAAGATTGTCTTTGGTTAGATCCATATTGGCAATAATAGACAAGTATAATTTATATACCTGTCAACTAGATGTGAAAACTGCTGTTACGTCCAACCCCGGGATTAGGATATGAAAATCTGGGAAGCAAGGGAAAGGCTAGCCAGAAGGGTCGGGGGAAGGGAGGACGCAGCTAGATACTTACAAATGTCGCTCGCAGGTAAGGGTCAGAAAGGGTCAACGTCCGTAAAGACGTTAGGACGCCTTTCGTGAGCGGTGCGATCGTCGGTCCTTTTTTGAGTCAGAGAATTTAATCCCTTTAACTCAGGATCGGACCTCGTGCGATTTCAAGAGGTGGAAGAATGGTGGGTGAGGTCTTAGATTATAAATAAATAGAAATTTATATTTAACGTAAATAAAACATTTATTATAAATTTAAGTTAAGTAATCTGTCGATATTACAATAGGTGAGAACTAGGCAAACTAAACGGGAGATTGAAAGCATTTTACAATGGAAGTGTATGTTTAAGGTATATGTGTGTACTTCTCGCGGGTGTTACATAAGTGCGGGGGTGATCGGGCAAGATTTCTAAGGGGATACTTACTTGAAAATGCACATCCTGCCCGCTATTATTACAATTAGTTTTAAGATTAAAGTTACATGAATTTACTGTGTGTGTGTGTGTGTGTGTGTGTGTGTGTGTGTGTTAATCGATGAAATACAGTATATGAGAATTGAAATAAGTAAAACTTAATTTTATCTAAGCTATCAATCTAAGGTTACGATCTCAGGATCGCCTACTTCCTCAAGATCGAGAGTCGAGGCGGTCGAGGAGGTTGGGGACGGACTTCGGGAAGAGGAGGGGGAATCGGGAGGTTCTAGGAAGCGGGCTGGATCGGGGTTGACGGGGACCACGCGAGGCGGGACCACGCGAAACGGAGCCACGCGGCAAATAGGGCGATGTTCAGCAATTGGGCGAGAGGGTAGGACCACTGGGCGATAGGACAAGATGATAGCGGGACGATTCTGATGCGAACAACCGGGTTGCTCCGTAAAAGCTGGTAGGGGCGGTGGGATGGCGAGTCGCGGAGGACCGGCGTTGAGCTGTTCCCGGGGGAGTTCGACCTCCCGTCGCGCCCGCTTGTTCTGGCGATTTCTCTGTCGCCTGATCGTGCGGAGATTCTGTCCTCGAGGGGGTAGGACTTTCGGGTTCACTAAAATTATTTACTTATTTAGTCGATCTCTCTCGGACCCGGTCGGAAGCGAACAAAAGGAAATCGTCGAGCTTAAAGGGGGAAGAGGTCAGTGGATAGGCTGGGTCCCCGACAGTGACGAGACGCCGGGAGCCAAGTCAGGCCTACCACAACGCCAACGACCGCTGGGAACTCGATGCCTACACCGACCGACCCACGAGCATAACCTCAGGGAGGTCAGTGGACCGGCTGAGTCCACGACAGCGATGAAAACGCCGGGAGGCAAGTCAGGCCCACGACAACGCCAACGACCGCTGGGAACCTGATGCCTACACTGACCGACCCCAAAATAATAAGCTCCCGGGGATCCGACAATCGATAAACCGTTTAAGAAGGGGGGGGGGCGATAACGCGGAAAAAGAAGGATCAAAAGAATTACGGGACTTACTACTTGATGAGTTCCAAACGAGTGGGCTTCTCTCTGAAATGGACGTTGGACTCGTCGGTGGGTGAGTCGGGGGCGACTGATAATCCGTCGGATCTGTTGCACTGACTCTAAACGTGGAGTCGAGACTCGAAACGAATGAGATTCAGATTATAATACCGAGCAATGCAGACTGAAACTGAGAAAATTTCTCTGAGAGGGAGTCCTGCGACGTCGCGATTTAAATAGGAAGGTTCGAAGGATGGAAGGGGTGGATTTCGTGTGGGATGTGTCTGGTTTTCGTTTAAAGGATTTCGGGTTGGCGGGATGTTTCTAATTTTTGTTTAACGGATTTCTTATTGGTTGAGATGTTCCTCACCCAAGAGGTAGATTTTTAAGTTTTCGCCTATCCTGGAAAGCTAGAGATGGTTATCGATTTTTGCGGTTTTCCATTGGTGAGCCCCCACTGTCTTATTGGGGGTGTAACCCATCGGTTCTTTCCAGTGACGCATTTGTTTTTTGGCTATCGCCGATTTCTCTTTTATTGGGGTTCCTTACTTATCTCGCGACCCTGTTTTTATATCGACAGACGATGCATACTTCTCAATCTTAATAGTAGGTACAAGGCAAACAGAACTTCCGCCACGTGTATTTACAATCACGTCCTAGGCTTTGTCTCTGTTTGTCGGAAACATCGCACAAGCAATTTTAGAAAGCTCGCTCGATGCAATAAAGATCTTCATCAACTCTGTCTGGGATTCAGGCCCTTTTGGCGCGTCGTGTCACCGGGTTTATAGTTATGGGCCAGACAAGGCTGATAGACAAAATCCGATTACGTATGCCCCGTCTGTCAATATTTTACTCTGGAAGGTTGCTTCGTCGCCTAGGCAAATAGCTATTATAGTTGTATAAAAAAAAGGAATGCGAGATCTAACCTCACCTCGATCGATAACCGTCCGTACTCGGCTTGTTTATCCTAATCTTAGGGCTATCTTAGGTGCATAAGAATTCCCGCGAAAAAGGGATATCGTGGAGTCTGCAGGACGTAACACTGCATTCCTAAATGGAACCATAGAAGAAGAAATATATATGGAAATTCCAGACGGAATAGAAGTGGATGAAAACACCAAGAAGACTAAGGTGTGTAAATTAAATAGAGCTTTGTATGGATTGAAGATAAGTCCGAATAGATGGAATAAGAGATTTTCAGAAGAAGCTAAGAAACTTGGATTAGAGAATGATCTGCATGAGCCATGCCTGTTCACGTGGAGGAAGGAAGGCAAAATAGTGATCATATTACTTTATGTAGATGACATGTTAGTTGCAAGCAATGATCTGAAGAAATTAGAGGAAATCATAGAGAAGTTGAGTAAAATCTTTGAGACGAAGAATCTTGGAGAACCCAGGAACTTTCTGGGAATAACAATAGAACGAAACAAAGAAGAAAGATATATGAGCATCCACCAGATGCAATATACTGAGAGCGTACTGGAAAAGTTCCATATGAATGAATGCAAGCCTCAGAGCACTCCCATGGTAACCAGAAGGATGAGCAACAAAAACAAAACGAGTAAATTAGAAGAAATGAACACTGGAAAGGAAATTATAAGAGTACCTTATAGAGAAGCAATAGGAAGCTTAATGTATCTAGGGAATGCCACACGACCTGATATAGCCTTTGCAGTGAATTATTTAGCAAGGAAACAATTAGAGCCTACAGAAGAAGACTGGCAAGATGTAAAAAGAGTCTTCAGATATCTTAGAGGAACTGCGAATTGAGGATTAATATTTAGAGGCGAAACAGACGTGTTAGAGTCACTAACAGACGCTAGTTTCAGAGATTGCATTGATTCTACATCCACTGGAGGATATATAATCAAACTATTTGGAGATGTGATAGCATGGAGAAGTCATAAACAGACATATGTTACACTCTCCACTTGTCAAGCAGAGTATCTAGCAATGAGTGAGGCCTGTCAAGAAGTAATCTCGTTGGACAAGTCGCTCAGATATGTTGTTGGAAGAATATTCTTGCCTATAACAATCTGGTGTGACAACAGAGCAGCAGGAAACTGCACTAAGAAGGATGGAAGTCACAAACTTAAAATGTTTGATGACAACTTAGAGGAAATAAAAAAAAACTTAAGAGAAAGAGAAGAAACTGGAAACAGAAAACATATGGCTGACACTCATGGAGATTTTATCAAACAGTGTGTTGATCAAGGAAAGGTGAAAGTCGAATGGATTGAGACCAAAGAAAATTTGGCGGACATTATGACAAAACCTTTACCTTTAGAAGCATTTGCATATCTAAGAGATAAGATAATGAATATAGAGTCTAAACAAAATTAGAGATTAATTTTACTCGATAACTGATTCTTGTTGTGTTTCAGATAAGGACTAAATTTAGAGAAGGACCGCGGATCGCTCGGAAGGGAGTATTGAGAGCCGGGTTTTAAACGAGCGATGCGCTCCCGCCTCTAGAGAGGGAAGCTCCTGTGTGGCGCGCGCATTCTAAGCGCCACTCGTGCGTTGCGGTGCGGTCGTCTCGGTCGTGTCCTTAAGAGCCTTGACCATCGTGGAGTCAAGACGTATTGTGTGTTCTTGTGAATCAAATAAAGAGTTCCTATAGTATAAAGAACTTGTACAATAAGTGTCCTGTCCATCTCTACGCATCTTGCATATCGTTCCAAGCGATATAATTACAATAGTTTTTCAGTTTTTTAGTTTTTAGTTTTTTAGATTTACGAAACCCGCACACACGTTTCACTTACTGTCGCACCTTGAACCACTATCCTGGGCCCAAATAACCTGGTGGATTTTAAGTTTATACACGTGGGCAAGATAACGAACAGTTTATTAAGTTTCAACGGTACATGTGTGTGTTCCTGAATTATATTGTGTGACCGCAGTCACGAACGATCTCGACTCACAACGACTACTTTGTGTTTGCGCTCCGGAGTCCGCGACGTGAGTGAGCTCCGCGCTTTGTCTCCTCACGATCGTGAAATCCTTCGATCAACATGCGAACTATGAGAAGCTGGGCTTTGAACGAGCGATGTGCTCCCGCCCTTCTAGAGGGCAGCTCCCGTGTGGCGCGAGCCTCGGGGCGCCACGCTTACGTGCGGTCATTGTCTGCGTTGCGGTCGTCTCGGTCGTGTACAGAAGAGCTCGTAGTGTCGTAGAGTCAAGACGTGTTTAAGTGTACAGAGGACAAATATATATATAGAGTATTCGAGAAATCCTTGTGTTTTCCTGTTCACCCCGCCAAGCATACAGTCGCCGTTACCGAATAGCCTACAGGTTATGGGCCCAGGGCACGATTCCCCTGCGTGAAGAACGAAGCACGAAAACATCTAGTTGAACGTGTAACGCGAAGTGTGTGAGACGCCGGCGAAGGGCATCGGAAAGACGAAAAGCATTTAGAAGAATCTAGAAGATTAGAGGGTAAGTAAATAATATTCCTCGTTGCTGACGAGCAAAACGAGAGAATTCTCAGCAAATAAGAACGTTCGTTTGATAAATGCTGTTAGAAGGAGATAGATGTCTTGAGAGATAGAAATAGAGGCAACAGTGACAATAAGAGAATTAGAGATAGATGTATAAAGAGATAGATGTGTGAGATAGAAAGAGATAGATGTGTGAGATAGAAAGAGATAGATATATGCCGCTTGGTAACAAGCTGGCGGGAAAAGCGATGTGCCTGTGCAAGTCCGATCGTGAACGGCGAGAGTCATTTCTTTGGCGCGCGAAAGTCCGATCGTGAAAAGTGAGTCATTATTTTGGCGCGAGGGACGCGTTGCCGGGCACGCGCTGACGCATGATCGATTTGAAAAACATAGCATCGATGCGACGCCATAACACATATATATATATATATATATATATACAGGCATGTGTATGGAATTAATTTTCAAAATCGACATGTATCGGGTCGGTAATTGAGCATGACTAGCTGTGCGGTGTAGCTTGATTACTGTACAGGGAGGCCGCGTAAATTTGTATGGGCCCCGTGCGCGTGCGTGATCAACCCGAGCTCCCATAGATCTTTTCAGCAGTGCTGGAGATCGTAACGGACAGTGGTGTGCGCGTGCGGATAGCCCTGCAGAGGCGCGTGGTTTTCTCGCTTTGGGGTTATTGTGAATTGCAGTGCGTTCTATATAGCCTCATAAGCATTAAATTTTTATCGCTGAAAGAGATTAAGTGAATAGAATTAAGTGATAGAAATTGTAAATTATTATCGGTCAATATGAATGTTAGTTTATCTTGTCAAAAGAGGAATGCTAATGTTCAATTGATATTTGAATCCCGATTTAGATGGAAGAAGATAAGACGAAAAATGTTCCGATAGATGAGGAAGAAAACCAGGATTCACTGGTTGACTACGATAGTGACAGCAGCGTGGTCACAGTGGTAGAGAGAGAGAGAGAGGTAGTGATAAAACATTAAATAAAGATGCCCGGGAAAAAATATTCATATCTGATCATATATGATCATATATGAATGGCCATATATGGTCAGATATGGAAATTGGCCAGATCTGAGGATATATGATCTGGTATTATTGTATATGTTAATATCTGATCAGGTATGATCAGGTACGAACTATATATTTATCAGGTATGAACATATATATTTAAGTAAGTTTCAGAAAATTGTTATATATTTTCAAAAGTTATTTTTTAAGAGTGTGCAACTTTATTATAAAAGTAGACTCTACGATACAACTAATACAAAAATTGTGCCGCTCTATAGTGCGAGACAGTGTCGTGTCTTTTGATACCGTTCTTATAACACTGTTTGTCAAATTTTAAATACGAGAAACAGATCCCATCGAATGCCATCTATTGAATACTTTGAGATGCAATATCTGATCTGATCATATATAATATTATATGACTATATAGGTTCATACATGATTATATATGCTCTATATATGGGTATGTAAAACTTATATCTGTTCATATCTCATTTATACATGTTCATATACTGTCAAATATGAATATTTTTCCTGGACATTTTGTTCGCGGATATAAAAGTCCGGGAAAAATATTCATATCTGACAGTATATGAACATATATAAATGAGATATGAACAGATATAAGTTTTACATGCCCATGTATAGAGCATATATATAATCATATATGGTTATCTATCGCCATATATGATCAGATCGTGCATTATACATGACACAAGATCTGATCATATATGGCGATAGATAACCATATATGATTATATATGCTCTATACATGGGCATGTAAAACTTATATCTGTTCATATCTCATTTATATATGTTCATATACTGTCAGATATGAATATTTTTCCCGGACATTTTATATCATTATATCCCAATCTGGTCATATATAGACAGATCTGATCATGTTTCATATCATTTCCGGCCGTATATGAACATATACAATCATATACAGCATCGCGTCTTGTCATATATGATCATATACAGTGCCGATACAGTTATGTATGGCCATACATAATTATATCTGATAATACATGGCCGAACATTCTTTATATACGACCATGTAAGGCCAGATACGATTATGTATAGTGTCATATCTGGCTACACATAATAATATGTCTGACCATATATGAACTTATATGATCAGATCTTGTGTCATGTATAATGTACGATCTGATCATATATAGCGATATATAACCATATATGATTATATATGCTTTAGATATGGGCATATAAAACTTATATCTGTTCATATCTCATTTATATATGTTCATATATGTTCATATCTCATTTATATATGTTCATATACCGTCAGATATGAATATTTTTTCCCGGGTGAAGGTAAGAGAGTATTTTTTTTTAAATAAAACAATCAAGAAGGATAATATACTTGTGTATTCAGAGATAGAGTAATTTAAAAATTTTGTTTAGAAGAAAAAGAGAACAAGAAAGAGACTGAAGCAAAGGGTGCAATCCCGAAACGTGGCAAACCAAAAATAATAGAAAACATAGATGTAAATAGAGAATGGGCTGAAAATCGTCCTGTACTACCTATAGGGACAAAGATGCTTTACGAGAAACAAGAAAAGATGGTTGAGAAAATGGAATCGGTAATGAAGATGTTGGACAAGGTTATGACCCAAGCAACCTCCATGATGGAAAACATGGTAGAAGTCGCCCACGTAAATTTAGAGAAAGAGAAACTAAAGATTAGACGTTTAGAGGTAAATAAACAGAATACACAAAGTAAAGTAGAAAACGGTATACAAACGGTTAAAGAATCAGAAGTAGAGCCTAAAAAGAAAAAGTTAGATGAAACAGTCTGTTCAGTCGAGAAAAATAGAAGTTTAGAGACAATTAAGAGTGCTTTAGAGATAGAATTAAACAGTCAAAGGTTGCATATTAGAAGAGAATATAAGCTGACGCAAAAATCCAATTTTGATCTTTGGATGGATTATTTAAAATCCGAATTAATGAATAATGAGTTATTAGATGTAATAGATTCAAACATTGATAGTCCAGAAAATCTTTCCGAATTAAAAGTTGCTAAGAGAAAAAGTCTAGTTAGAGATATAATAATCAATCATTTAGATGAAAATTATCATAAAAGGATTTTACATGAAAAAGATCCAAAAGAAATTTTGAAGAAATTAAGAAGTTATAAAAAGAGTGAAGTAAACGTTACTCATACATCGGTACGAACTAAACTCTATCAAATTAAAATGAGAAAAGACGAAAAAGTAAGTGATTTTTGCGAACGCTTTGATTCAATAATTAGAGAATATGAATCATGTGAAGATGCGGTACCCCTCACAGAACAAGAAATGAGATCTGCATTGTATCAAGCTGTGTCAATTAATGTGCCGGAACTGAGGAATGTAGATTTAATTAGAAGACAAACTAATCTTAAAGAAATGAATGTAGATGAAATAAAATCTTTCATGATGCAGTTAGAGGCAGAGACTAAGAGTGAAGTTAGAGAGAAGCTAGAGAAACCAGAGGTTAGAGTGCAGAGGGCTACCACAGAAGAGCACAAAGAAGTAAAGTGCTACCGATGCAACAAATTGGGTCACATGGCGAAGGACTGCCCACTAGCGGGATCAGAGGCCTGGTTCTGTTATTACTGCCAGGAGATTAGAGGACACAAGGGTGATAGCTGTCCTAATGCCGGAGCCCAGACGAACAGATTTAGAGGAAAAAGGTATACAAATAAAACCGTTAATAAAAATATAAAGAAAAAGGGTAGATTTGCGCAAAGAGGAACAAGAAGAGTAGATAATAAAGGGAAAGTAACCAAAATACAACCAGCCAAGAAAACTATACCATCGCAAACAGCAATTGAAGGAAAACCAAAAGAAGGTAAATTATGCATGGCTAAAGTAATAGAAGATAGAGATAGTTCAAAAGAATTAGTCAATTTTATTGTAGATTCGGGTGCAACAGATCACATTGTGAATAAGAATATAATTTTGTCAAACTTTGAAAAATGTAATAATAGAGTTATTAAATGTGCCAATAAGAATGAGCTTGCAGACATTTCAATAGATGGTAAAGGAGATCTTTTGTTGTTAACAAATGAGAAAGAAAAGAAAGTAATTAAATTAACAAATGTAATTGCAACGAAGGAAGTATCCGAAAATTTACTATCTTTAAGAAAGCTGGCTGATGCAGGGTTCAGTATTTATTTAGATGATAAAGTGTTTAAAGTTCACAATAAACTAACAAATAAAATTGTTTTCGAAGGAATTTATGAGAAACCAAATTGGATTATGCAATTTGAGGTTAAAAACAATAATATAGAGGACAATGAAAGTATAGAATGTGCTGTGTATAGATGTAGAGCAGAAATTGTTCCACATTGTGAGTTTCCTGAACAATCGCAAGCAAACATTCAGACCAGTGAATTATCAATTTCGGAGGGAGAATTAGACGAAAGAGACAATGTTGGCTCTGCGATTGGGAGGGAGAATGAAGGAGAACTCACAAATGTGAACGAAAATATAGAACACAATAATGCTGAACTCGATCAAGTCATTAAGTTAGAAGATATACAAACATTAGAGAATATAGAAGAAATGTGTGAAAGCTCAGTAATTGAAAAAGTAAAGAAATTAGAGAAAATAAATGAGGCGATGTTATGGCATGTTAGATTAGGTCATGCGTCGTTAAACTATTTAAGACAGCTACAAAAAGTAGAAAAGAGATTAGAGACAGTTAAGTTTGATAACTCCATATTAGAGTGTGAAGTCTGTATAATGGCAAAGGTGGCAAAATTGCCGTTTAAAGAAAACAGAAATAGAGCACAGAGACCACTACAAGTGATACATACGGATATCATGGGTCCAATAAAACCTACATCTTATCCAGGAAGAAAGAGGTTTATAATAACCTTTATAGACGATTATTCTAGATTAGCGAAAGCTTACTCCTTGAAGACGAAAGATGAATCGGGAGAGGCTCTAGAGAAATACCTAATATCCGCCAGAAATCTACTAGGAAAAGAAGAAAAGCTATGCTATGTAAAATCAGATCAAGGCAAGGAATTTACGGGAGGTGCTTTTAAAGAAGTGTTAAAAAGAGAAAATATAGAAGCCATATATGCACCACCGTACACTCCGGAACATAATGGAGTTGCAGAAAGGTTCAACAGAACGATGCAAGAGAAAATAAGAACATATATGTTCGACTCGGGATTACCAAAGAGTATGTGGGAGTTGGCAGTTGACGCTGCTGTGCATGCGTACAACAGATCTCCACATAAGACTATAGAGTATGAGATCCCCTTAAAGAAGTTCTCATCAGAAACAAGTTGTCATTTCGAGCAAATAAAGAGATTTGGATGCATTGGATATGCAAGAGTACCAAAGCCTACGTCGAAATTTGACAAGAGAGCTATTAGAGGTGTGTTGGTAGGATATACTGACACTGGATATATACTCTGGCATCCAAGCACAAGAAAATTTATAGAGTCCCGACACATTAGATTTAATGAAAAGATAACATATAAAAATGTATATCAAAACAGTCAAATAGAAGAAGAAAAAGACTTAGATGAAAATTGGATGAAAGAATTTGTAGAGGATGAGGAAAAGGGAGAACAAAAACTAGAGATTCCTGAGAAAAGGAAAAGAGGTAGACCGAGAAAACAAACAACACAACTAGACGAACAGAAGCAGAAGGACGCACGAAAGGAAAGTGAAGCTCCAATGACTAGAAGTAAAACTAAAAGAAAACTAGAAGATAATGGAGACACTGATGTGCGGAGAAAAATAGAAGATGTTAGCTTTGCTAATTATATTAATGTGAAAAACATTCAACGGAATATAGAGAATGAAGATGAATTACATCAATGCCTTATGGCATCGTTAAATAGAGAGCCTGTTACTTATGAAGAAGCTATATCAAGTAACGAAAGAGAGAATTGGAAAATTGCAGTCAAAGAGGAACTTGAATCTATGTATGCTAATCAAGTGTGGGAACTTGTCGATAGACCATTAGAGAAATTAGATGGAAGACGACCTAATATAATAGATTCAAGATGGGTATTTAAGAGGAAATTAGAAGCAGATGGATCAACCAGATATAAAGCGAGACTGGTGATAAGAGGATGTAAAGACAAAAATGTGTATGATCTAAAAGAGACATATGCACCGGTTTCAAGACTGTCACTGGTTAGATCTATATTAGCAATAATAAATAAATATAACTTATACGCTAGTCAGCTAGATGTTAAGACTGCGTTTTTAAATGGAGTTCTAGAAGAAAAAGATGAAATATATATGGAAATTCCAGAGGGAGTAGAACTGGATGAAAACACCAAGAAGACTAAGGTGTGTAGATTGAATAGAGCTTTATACGGATTGAAGATAAGTCCGAAAAGATGGAATAAGAGATTTTCAGAAGAGGCTAAGAAACTTGGATTAGAGAACGACCTACATGAGCCATGCCTGTTCACGTGGAGGAAAGAAGGCAAAATAGTGATCGTATTACTTTATGTAGATGATATGTTGGTTGCAAGTAATGATCAGAAAATTAGAAGAAAAGAGTATTAGAGAAGAAACTAAAAGAGTACCTTATAGAGAAGCTATAGGAAGCTTAATGTATCTGGCAAATGCTACACGACCTGATATAGCCTTTGCAGTAAACTATTTAGCAAGAAGACAATTAGAGCCCACGGAAGAAGACTGGCAAGATGTAAAAAGAGTCTTCAGATATCTTAGAGGAACTGCAAATAGAGGATTGATGTTTAAAGGTAAAACAGATGAGTTAGAGTCGCTGACAGACGCTAGTTTCAGAGATTGCATTGATTCTACATCCACTGGAGGATATATAATCAAAATATTTGGAGATGTGATAGCATGGAGAAGTCATAAACAGACATATGTCACACTCTCTACCTGTCAAGCAGAGTATCTAGCAATGAGTGAGGCCTGTCAAGAAGTAATCTCATTAGACAAGTCGCTCAGATATGTTGTTGGAAAAACATTCTTGCCTGCAACAATCTGGTGTGATAACAGAGCAGCAGGAAACTGCACTAAGAAGGATGGAAGTCACAAACTTAAAATGTTTGATGATAACTTAGAAGAAATAAAAAAAAAAAAAACTTAGAAGAAAGAGAAGAAACTGGAAACAGAAAACATATGGCTGGCACTCATGGAGACTTTATCAAGCAGTGTGTTGATCAAGGGAAGGTGAAAGTCGAATGGATTGAGACCAAAGAGAACTTGGCAGACATTATGACAAAACCTTTACCTTTAGAAGCATTTGCATATCTAAGAGACAATATAATGAATGTAGAGTTTGAACAGAGTTAGAGATCAATTTTACTTGATAACTGATTTTTGATATGTTACAGATAAAGAAGAAAATTAGACGAACACGGATCGCTCGCACAAAGGGAGGGAGTATGAGAAGCTGGGCTTTGAACGAGCGATGTGCTCCCGCCCTTCTAGAGGGCAGCTCCCGTGTGGCGCGAGCCTCGGGGCGCCACGCTTACGTGCGGTCATTGTCTGCGTTGCGGTCGTCTCGGTCGTGTACAGAAGAGCTCGTAGTGTCGTAGAGTCAAGACGTGTTTAAGTGTACAGAGGACAAATATATATATAGAGTATTCGAGAAATCCTTGTGTTTTCCTGTTCACCCCGCCAAGCATACAGTCGCCGTTACCGAATAGCCTACACGAACACGCATCGGTCGCGTGCCGCTTCAGTGTACTTTTGCATAGTGAACACAACTTATTGAAATTATATATATATCTAACATTTTTAAAAACACTTAAAAATAAGAAAGACTCTATTTTTATAATCGACAACGTTTGGCTAGTGTCGTGACAATTAGACCATTGGTTTTGGTCGGATTAATCGTCAAGACTTTTTCGACCATAGATTTTGGTCTTTCTACATTGATATAATCTTTGATACTTACATATAAGCATCTCATTTTTATTAAATTAAATTATTAAATTTAGGGGACTTGGTTAGCGGATGTGGACGAGTGAGTGTCTGAGAGTGTTGTATGTGTGCGATAATTCTAGCGAATATTTAAAGTAGGTGATAGTTTGTTAAGGTGCCGGGGGGCAGGAGAGGGCGAGTTGAGAGGGGTGAAAGCGGCGTAATTGAGGGGAAGACGTATTGTGATTTTTAGTTTATATAAGCCGCGCAAATTTTATACTCGATTCCCCTAGTGAATAGATGGCGTTACGCCAGAGCTTAAGGGTGGCACTACCGATTCCGGATTCTGTCTGTTGTTAGCCAGATCTGTTATGGCGACCAAAATGTACAGAAGTCGAGAATAAAGACGATATATAATAAAGTCTCATCTAATATTCTTGGTTCCATCACAACAATATTGGCGACGAGGAAAACAATTCGTCTACATAACGTATCATAAAGATAATAGAAAACAGATCTCAAAATGGACGCAACACAGTTTCAACACATAATCAACGTAATGAATCAAAACCAACAGCAGTTGATTAATCAATTAGTGCCTCAACAAGAAAGGAGTCGACAACAAGCAATTCAACCTGCAATCAACGCCGCTCTTCTACCAGCATTTGAAAATTTCGACGCCAAGAAAGAAAGCTTCAAGTATTACCGTCAACGATTTGAAAATTACTTACAAATGAAAGGTATTTCTACAGATAAGGTACTCTGTGCAAAAATGCTTCTTAATTATATCGGTGCGACACATTATAATACACTAGCAGCATTGGTTGCACCTCAAACACCTACTATGCTAGAATACAATAATATAATAGAAGTTCTAGAAAAGCATTTATGTCCCAGGAAGAATATTTTGGTTGCACAGCATCGATTTCTTTCAATTTATTAAAATAAAAATCAATCCTTGGCTGAATATATAGCTCTTCTGCGTCAAGACATCGGTGACTGCGACTTTGTCTCACCATGTCAATGTAGAATCTCGATTGTAGAAATTTTTCTACGTGCTCAATTTATCAGAGGTATAAGGGATAACGCCATCCGTGAACAGTTGCTTCAATCTGATGCTCCTACATTCAAAGATATCGTAGAAAAAGCCCTTGCATTAGAAGCGTCGAAAATCGACAGTCGTGAACTGGCAAAGAATCAACCGTCTTCAAATTCAAACCGCGCTGAAGATGTTAATAAAGTAACAAAGCAACAGCGAAAGTCTAGACGTGATAATGCAACATCGAATCAAAGGAACTATTCAAAGAGTCCCTATAGGCAAAAGAATTATCGACCCAGATCTAAATCAAAAATTGATTACAGGCAACTTGGCATTGAAGGACTATGTCTACGCTGTGGAAACAATAATCATATTGCAAGGAATTGTCGAATAAAAGCATCTCTAAAATGTACTGCATGTGATAAAACCGGTCATCTTTCTAAAGTATGTATACGTTCACTCCTTAATAGTAATAATAATACAAATAAAGCTATAGATAATACGGAATCAACTAATGATGTATCAACCTATGGAATCAACCATATTGTCGACATCTTCGGAAGCCAACGTACAGAGCCCAGTAATTCCAAGAAATATTTTGCCACAGTCGCTATTGAAGGACGTCCACAGGTTTTTGAAGTCGACTCCGGAGCAGGATTTACGTTACTTCCGCGAAAAGATTTTGAAAAGCTTAAATTAAATACTAAACCTCAAAAATCAAATATTGCCTTTCGATCATATACACAGAACGTGTTTCTTCCAGATGGAGAAATTGAAGTTGAAGTTCGATATAAAAATAAAGTATCACGTGAGAAAATGTACATTGTTCCGGATAAACTGTCACCGCTTCTAGGACGAACGTGGATTCGCCATCTAGGTATCAATCTCCAGGAAATCGATAAAGAAGTAGGGATAACTAGCATCGATAGGCCTCAAATTCAAACAATCAACAACATCGAAGAAATCATTAATCAATTTCCTGAAATTTTTGAAGAAAGGATAGGCTGTGTACCAGATTTTAAAGTTTCACTCCAATTACGGGAAGGAACAAAACCTGTTTTCCACAAGGCAAGAGAAGTACCCTACGCATTACGGGAAAAAGTTGAAAAAGAGCTTGACAATCTCGAAGCGGCTGGCATTATAACAAAAGTAGCTTTAAGCGATTGGGGATCACCCCTAGTAGTCATTCCAAAGGCGGATGGTGGCGTTCGCTTATGCGTAGACTATAAAATTGGGGTTAACCAGAGAATAATTTCTAATAATCATCCGATTCAACGAACCGATGAAATATTCAACAGCCTCCGAGGATCACGTTATTTTTGTCGTCTCGATTTACACAAAGCTTATCTGCATCTACGGGTCGACGAAGAGAGTAGCAGAATCCAGACTATTACGACGCATCGGGGCACGTATAAGATGAACAGACTCTCATTTGGCATCAAAACGGCCCCCGCGGAATTCGATCAATTTATGGAACAAGTTCTGACCGGCCTCAAGAAAACGAAGAGATATTTCGATGACGTTATTGTCCATGGAGCCACCAAAGAAGAATGTCAACAAAACTTATATGCCTGTCTACAACGCCTAAAGGAATATGACTTACATCTTAATCGACAAAAATGTTCATTTTTCCAACAAGAAATCGAATACCTTGGACATACCATTGGGTTTAACAAAATATTAAAGTCTCCGAAGAAAGTCGAAGCCATCGTCAACATGCCAAGACCATCCAACATTGATGGAATTCGCCGTTTCCTAGGTATGGTCACGTACTATTCAAGATTTATTCCAGATGTATCAACAATTACACATCCATTAAGGAAATTACTGCAAAAGGATTCAAAATTTAGATGGACAAATGCTTGTGAAAATGCATGGCTGAAACTTAAAAATGAACTCTTAAATGACCGAGTATTAACGCCGTATAATCCAGAGCTTCCATTAATTGTAACATGTGATGCTAGCCCTACAGGCATCGCGGGAGTTCTGTCACACATTATCAATGGCATTGAAAAACCGATTGCATTTGCATCTAGATCGTTAACACCAGCGGAAAGGAACTATAGCCAACTTGACCGCGAAGCTTTTGCAATCGTGTTTGCAGTCAACCATTTCTTCATGTACGTGTTTGGCCGGAAGTTCAAACTGGTGACTGATAATCGACCCCTCAGTAGAATTTTCCATCAGAATAACAAACTACCAGCGATGACTTCAGCTCGATTGCTACGTTATGCATCATTTCTATCAGGATTCGATTACGAAGTTGAATATAAAAAAGGATCTGAAAATGTCAACGTAGATTGTTTATCCAGAGCTCCAGTAGATCGACAGTATTATTCGACTGATATTGCCATCAATGAAGAAGTTTACCAACTGTGCTATGCAACTATTTTTGAAATTTCATCTGAAAAAATTACTGCTAAAGATATTGCTCAAGAAACAGACAAGGATGAAGCCCTCTCAAAAATCAAGAAAGACTTACTTAATAAAGAATCTACTGACACATGCGAATATACACTTGAAGCAGGAATATTATTTAAGGGTCAACGGGTAGTCATTCCTAAAGCACTACAGCCAACAGTTCTCGAAGAATTACACAAAACGCATGTTGGTATTACAAAGATGAAACAACTTGCACGGCGCTACTGTATTTGGAAAGGAATTGATCGGGACATCGAACGGATAGTGAAATCCTGTCAAAATTGTGCAGAAATAAGAACCAGCCCTGCGAAAGCTCCGTTACACCATTGGGAAGAACCGACATTTAATTGGGATCGTATTCATATAGATTACGCAGGTCCATTCGAAAATAATTATTTTTTAATCGTAATAGATGCTCGTTCCAGGTGGGCGGAAATTCAAATCGTCAAAGATGCCCCAACATCAAGGAAGACCATCGAACTATTGAAAGACATCTTCTCAATCCATGGGTTTCCTAAAGTTATGGTTTCTGATAACGCAACAATATTCGTCAGTGAAACATTCAAACAATTTTGCCAAGAATGCGGTATCTTCCAGAAGTTAATAGCCCCAGGACATCCTGCCACAAACGGACTCGCCGAAAGGAACGTCCAGACACTGAAGCAGCGCCTTAAATCAATGCGAGATGAACCTCTTACAATAAATCAAAAGGTCCGGGAAATTCTGTTTAGATACAGAGCCACGCCACTTGCATGCGGGAAATCTCCAGCAGAACTTTATCTCCATCGTACTATTCGTATTAAATTAGATGCCCTCAAACCACTCAAGAATGTCATAAACCATCAGAAAATTCCTGGTACCCGCAGCTTATCAGTGGGAGAGAGGGTACAAACACGATACTACACGAACTTAAAACCTGCATGGAAGTTTGGTACAATAATCAAAAAGTTTGGGCAGCTCCATTACCTTATCAAGCTTGATGATGGGTATATTTTCAAGAGACATATTGACCAGCTACGTAGTACTGAAGTTAAGAAAAAGGTAGTCAGATTTGCACCTGACACCAAAGGAGGAGAAGAAGTAAATCCAGAAAGAAGCTTGTCTAACGATTTGGGTCACTACATGGAATTTCCGGGGAATGCTCCAGAGACTACACCACGCGAAGATACCCCTGGAAACGCACCGGAAGACCAAACAAGAACGATACCGGATCCTCCACCAATTAGGCGATCACAACGACCGCATCGATTACCTTCACATTTGCGTGATTACGTTCTGAGTAAATAAGTCGTTCAATTAATGTTTTTTTTATTGCGATAATTTCGTTCAATTAATTGCTTATTTTTTTACTATTTTCCTTTTAGCGTGGGAGAATTATTGTGATTTTTAGTTTATATAAGCCGCGCAAATTTTATACTCGATTCCCCTAGTGAATAGATGGCGTTACGCCAGAGCTTAAGGGTGGCACTACCGATTCCGGATTCTGTCTGTTGTTAGCCAGATCTGTTATGGCGACCAAAATGTACAGAAGTTGAGAATAAAGACGATATATAATAAAGTCTCATCTAATATTCTTGGTTCCATCACAACAAGACGCAAAAAGCGACAGAGAGGCGAATAAGTAAGAATTAAAAAAGAGAGTCAGAATAAGTTAATGTAAGATAAGGTAGCAACACGCGGTAGGCACGGTTAATTTACAGAGGTAGATAAGAAGTCGAATCGGTAGGACGGGTGGTGACTCGCGGCGGGGAGGGTAGGCGGTACTTAGCAGGCGTGCTTAAGCTCCGTCTACATGTCGAAAGAAGTGCAAGGCACAGACAAAAAGAGGACCGCGAGGGAACTGAAAGGAAGGGAAAGAGCAGATTCGTTGAGCATACTGGACTACGTACGAGGTGGAGATAAGGAGAAGGAGAAGGAACATAACAAGAGGAAACAAGAAGAGAGGGAAAGACTGGCGGATGAAATATTTAAGAAAAGTAATATGATGAATAGAACACTACCAGGTTTGAAGCAGACAGGAGAGGAGAGGGAGATAACGAATGAAGAAGGAACACTGATGGGGATGCTGAGGGAACTTAAAATAGAAATGGTAGGACTGAGGAACGAGATAAAGGAAATAAAAGAAAACTGGAAGCTGAGAGTGGATAGAATAGAGAAGAAGCTGATGGAGATGGAAGAGAGAATGAAAGAGATGGAGAGACGGAGAGGAGAAGCCGGAGTTGCTAAAGTAAAGTAAGTAAACTAAAGTAAAGAATTAGTAAAGCAAAATAAAGGAAAAGAAGAATCGCGAGAACGGAAGGGGGAAGCAAAGGACGAAATAGGACAAGAAGTTAGAAGATTGAAAAAAATAATAGAAGAAAAAGAGAAAAGAGAGAGAAGGAACAAGATAGTAATAAGAGGGTTGAATACAAACACAAAGACGAGAAGTGTAAAAGATGTAGCTAGGGAATTTCTAGAGCAAGAATTTAAGATAAAAGAAAATGTAAAGAGTGTTCAAACTGTGGAAATGGAAGGAAGAAAAGTGGTAATAATAGAATTGGAGGACTGGGAAATCAAAGAGAAGATAATGAAAGAGAAGAAGAAATTAAAGGACAAATCTGTAGGCAGAATCTATATTGACCACGATATGACAAAGACGGAGAGAGAGGTGCAGAGAAAAATAAGAGAGCGTGCAAGAATAGAAAAAGAAGATGGGAAGATAGTTAAAGTAGGATATAAAAAGATGAATATAGGAGGAAAGCAGTATGTGTGGAGCGAGAAAGCAGGAGAACTAAGAGAAAAGAAAAATTTCTAGATGGTTGCCAAGTTAGGAAAAGAGAACCAGTAAGTTATGGCATTCAAGAGGACAATAGGCAAACAACACGAATGGAGGTCGGAAAAGTGAAGCAGCTGAAGAAAGAAAATAGGCGAAAGATAATTTTTTGGAATGTAGCAGGTATCAAGAGGCAGGACAAAGATTTTTGGAATTACATAGTAGTAGGTTTCGATTTTATAAGGTTATGTGAAAAATGGTTGGAGGAGAAGGGATGGGATAGAATTAAGGGTAGACTGCCGGAAACGCACAACTGGAAAAACATTAACGCTGTAAGAGAAAGGAGGAAGGGTAGGTCGAAGGGAGGTAAACACTAATAGGTTTTAGAAAAAATTGGAGGTCGGAAGTGGAGAAAAATGAAAGTGTAATGATTACAGAAAGTATTGCGCGAACGAGAATAAGAGGAAAAAGGAAAAAGGACTAAATATTTTTACAGTATATAATGTAGGAACAAAGAAAAGTGTTGAAGAGATAATGGCGAAAATAATAGAGCAATGCGAAGGATGCGAAGGTAAGGATATTATTATAGGAGGCGATTTTAATATTAGAATACGAAACTTAGGAGGGTGCAGGGAGGATGAGTATGACTTTGAAAAAAAGAGTAAAGAGGAAAAAGGACTAAATATTTTTACAGTATATAATGTAGGAACAAAGAAAAGTGTTGAAGAGATAATGGCGAAAATAATAGAGCAATGCGAAGGATGCGAAGGTAAGGATATTATTATAAGAGGCAATTTTAATATTAGAATAGGAAACTTAGGAGGGTGCAGGGAGGATGAGTATGACTTTGAAAAAAAGAGTAAAGATAAAGTCATAGAAGATGGTGGTAGAAGTTTTGTGAATATGATAAATGAAAAAGGATAGTATTTTTTGAATGGATGTACAGAGGGGGATTGTGATGGGGAATATACGTATGTGGGTGCGAGAGGGTGCTCAGTAATCGATTATACAATTGTAAATGATAGTGCGCAAGAACGAGTGTTGGAATTTAGAATAGGGGACAGGGTGGACTCGGATTATTTGCCTTTGACCTTGTTACTGGAGAAAAAGGAGAACACGAGACAAATAGAGGGGTGGACAGAAAAGGAAAAAGAGGAACAGAATATGTCGAAGAAGATCATATGTTAGAACGAAGAGGCAAGAAAATTATACATGGAGAGGACGAAGGTATAGAATGAAAATGAGGACCAGGAAATAGAGTCGGTGGATAGAAAATGGGAGAAAGTCAAAAACGGGATCCTTGGAGCTTTAGTTTATAAGGAAGTCAAGACTAAGAAGAGAAGGAAAAGAGGTCACAAAGACTGGTGGGATAGGAGCTGCACCAGAAAAAAGAGGGAGGTGAAAAGAAAGTACGGAAGATGGAGAAGTGGAAAGGGAAGTAAGGAAGACTATTTGGAAGGAAAGAAATGCCTGAAGGAGTGGTTAAAGAAGAAAAAGATGGAAAAGAGAGAGAGGGAAGAAAAGGAATTAAGAAAACTGAAGGACGAAAAGAAAATTTGGAACTACATAAACAGTCGAAGAAAGAAGAAAGAATGGAAAGAGAAATATTCCGAAAGAGAACTGGAGAAGTTACTTTATGGAGTTGTTAGGTGGGACCGAGATGGAAGTAAGGAATGAGGCGATGGAGGTGCGTGACATGGGAACAGAAGAAATAAATAAGAAACAGGTTCAAGATACAGAAAGAGAGTTGCAAGAAGAGGAGATAGTGAGGGCAGTCAGGAACATGAAGTTAGGCAAAACTGCAGGTGTCGATGAAATCCCAATGGAAGCATGGCGGTATGGTGGCGCAGCAATAAGAAGAAGTCTAACTGATCTGTTGAAGCTCATTTGGAAGGAAGGTAAAATTCCGACTGAATGGCGAACAAGTATATAGTTGTCCCCTTATATAAAAGGGGGGATAAAGAGACAACAGACAACTATCGTGGGATCTCTCTGCTGTGCACTGCATACAAGTTAGATGCGGAAATACTAAAAAACAGATTGGAAGAAACAATGGAGAAGAAAGGAATGATACCTGACAGCCGGCTTTAGGAAAAAGAGATCTACGATAAACAACATATTTATCTTGAAACATATAGTGCAAAGAGAGAGGGAGAAAGATATGGCAATTGGGAAAGACAAGATTTTCGCAATATTTGTGGATCTAAAGGCAGCATTCGACAACGTAGACAGAGGAATTTTATTGAAGACAATGGAAGAGAAAGGGGTGGAACGCAGTTTAATAAACAAGATAAAAGAAATTTACAAAAAAGACGAAGGTGACAATAAGGTCGAAGAATGGGTTCACAAGGTGCTACGAAGAAAGGTGTAAGGCAGGGTTGTGTAATGACCTGCCCTGTTCAATTTATACATTGCGGACATTGATAAAGCTTTAGAAAAGCGTGGCATAGAAGGTGTAGAGCTAGGAGTGAGAGTGTGGTCATTAGCATACGCGAATGATATGGTTTTAGTAGCGAAAAATAGAGAGGCTTTACTAGATATGATGAAGCATGTTAAAAAGATTTTTAAAAGAAAGAAAACTAGAATTAAGTACAGAAAAAACTAAGTGCTTCACATTTTATTGTGATTGGTCAATTTCTTACGGCTTAGAGCTTAAATATCCTTTAAAGCAAGGTTGTAGACCACTAAAGTGCTGGTAATAGTAAAGGTAAAAAAGGCAGGAAGACATGTAAATGGGACGATAAAATAATAGAAGAAGTAGAAAAGTTCAAATATCTGGGATTCACGTTTAATAGGATAGGTAATTATGCCGATCATATAAAAGAACTGAATAGGAAAGGAAGGATCGCTGCAAATAGAGTCTCTGGGGTTTAGGTGAAAGATTATGCAAAGATGATTTTAATAGGAAGTGGACGCTTTTTAAGTACCTAGTGAAAAGTGTATGGGGGTGGAGTGAAAAAAAGGAGTTGAAAAAAGTCATTGGATTATGTAAGATGGGTATTTAGATTAGATTTTTGTACACCGAGGTATGTAATATTAAGGGAACTAGGATTACAGAAACTAAAAATTGGTTGAGGTATAAGAGCCATGAAGTACGAAAAAAAAAGCAGAGAGAAAAAAGACGGAAGTTTAATAAAGTCATGTTGGGATGAAAAGGACATAATGGATAAAAAGAGAAAGAAAAAGGATTTATATAATTTAAAACAAGAAAGATTTTATAATAACAATGGTTGGAGCTCTGAAGTAATAAAAGAATTAAATAATGAAGGTAAAAATACTGAAGGTTTAGTAAGAATAACCTCTATCTCTTTGTACCTTGCCTCTGCTATTTTACTGTTTATTATTTGCCCTTGAATGTCCTGTTCCCTTATTCAGGATAAAGGTGAGAAACAAAACACCTAGTTATTTTTAAAAGTAAACTTGGATAAAGTAAAAACAGGAGATGAGATTAGAGCGATTTTAAAGTTAAGGTGCGGCAATTTAGAGGACACAAATAAATACTGGCTGGACGAAGAAGATACGAAAGTGTAGATTCTGCAAGACAGGTAGGGACAATTTAGATTATTACATAAGCAAGTGCAATATCACAAGTATGTGGTTTGAGAATCTAGGTAAGCTAGGCGGTTTTTAACTAGGGGGCTTGAGGCGGGGTAAGGGGCGGGGGGTACCATGTTTTCGGGCGCCGCGGGGGAGGAAGAGAGGGGGTACCGCGTTTTTTAGCGTCGCGGGCAGGGGGAGGGGGTACCGCGTTTTCGGGCGCCGCGGGGTGAGGGGACCCGCGTTCGCGTTTTCGCCGCTCCGCGGGAGAGGGGTGACCGCGTTCGCGTTTTCGCCGCGCCGCGAGGAGAGGTCCGCGTGCAACAGCCGCATCGGTCCGCGTGACGTCACATGGCACGCTCCCGCTCGCGTTATCTCTCCCTCGTTGATGTTTTCTCGCGCCCCCGTCCTCCATTTGCGCGGTCCCTTTCGCTCCCACCCATTATAGTTAGATCATTTTTTTATATTATTTTAAGTGATTTATTTATTGGAAATAAGAGGAAGAATATTTAATAATTTATATGAGACAGATAAGAAAACGTTTAATGATCGCGCGACGAGTGCGGCACGCGCATTCTTATCGAGAGTTACCGGTCTGTAATTCTAAACCACTGACGGTGGACAAGGGAACGGTAAACAGAAGGAAAGATTATTTTAGATACAGTGATATGCATTTTAATATACATTTATTTCTCATGTAATGCATCGTGTATAATATTATCTGCAGCATACGCCAACAGTTCACAATCAATAATTGAATTTTTATCATAAAATTCATGCAAGATTCTAACTGCATTACATTTATCAGTGATACAATTTTGGCGTAAAATGGTTACAAATTGTTTAAATTTTTCACTTACGCCATGAACATTTTGGCATAGTTGAAAATACACATTCTCAACGCAATGTTCTAGTTCGAACAGAAAGAGTACGGTTGACGGTTTCATGTACAAGCTGGTGTCGCACGATGTCAATTTTACAATATCTGCGTCACGTATTTTAACGAGTTCCAGATCTCGAAACGCTAGCGATGATGGCGCCGGTGACTGCACGAGTCGCTGAATATCTGCACATTTTTCGATGAATGTCACCCACGTTGCATGAGGCAGAATTATCCGATTGCCTCGGTTATCACCAATAAGTATATCCACAGAGGACATAGATCCCGCATTGATTCCAACATCCAAAAAATTATACGCTGTTAATGTCAAGGCAAATCTCCTTCCCAAAATACGAGGCGTGTAGCGGGGTTTATCAAAACTGAAAAAATACAATTATGTTTATAACAGTTTTTTTTGCACAAGTATATACGGAAATTAGCGGTACTTACTCATTGTGCTGTTTCTCGCACGTTTCATCCTGAATCGGAACATAGTAGTTCGCACCGTGAGTGTTTATCGTAACTGGAGGCTGTTTGCGACGTACTCGAACAGTATCAAACTCTTGACTGCGCGCTCTAGAATTCTCGTAGACTATTTATACATACAAAAATGCGAATCTTGCAAATAGCGCCGATATAAGGCTACTGCAGGGTGACCACCACTACCACAATCCACATATATGTTAAATGTGATATCTTTGTCAAGAACAATTGTGATGAGATCACCTCATCGGGCAATAGCACCAAATAGGATTTTTTTTCAAGAACATGTCGCAACGTGTCTCGCGATGATTTCATCGAACACGTGCAAAACTGCAAATTTTGCAATTTCGCATGAGTCAATGACGCGATATCATTTTTAAGAGCATGTCGCGACGTGTTGCGCGATGATTTCATCGAACACGTGCAAAACTGCAAATTTTGCAAATAGCGCCGATGTATGGCTGCTGCAGTTATACAGATCAAATCACCGAAAGTCAATGGCGCGATATCGTTTTCAAGAACATACATGTCTCGCGATGATTTCATCGCACACGTGTAAAACTGCAAATCGTACATTTTTTCGGAAGGCGCAAATGTACGGATGCTGAGATCATGGTGAAATTAAATATGATAAAAAAAAGCAAACGATGCATTATTAATAGAATATAAAATAACAAATCTGGGGGATACGCTCAGTAGTCAAGAATTGGAAGTCGTGAGTACAACAAATTGCGTTAGAAAGAGGATCGTGTAATAACATGGACCAATCCACCCTATTAAATTTGCGGGAAGAATTTACCGCGTGAGAAGAACGATGTGACGAGTTTATCGAATCGTTGGAAGAACAAAGCCGAATTAAACGGCCGCGATTATCGATTGGTCTTAAACAGTCATTGATCGCTTGTATCGCACGACTCAAAGGTCTGAAAGATTCGGTACGTCAACGGTTTCGTACATGTGGGTGCCGGATACAGTGCGAGTGAGACTGGACTCAAATGGCGCGAGATAGATACGACTTTTGAAAGTCGTATACTGACTGGTGTGGTAATAAATTCCAAACACATCGACCCTCGTCAACTTCTCAAAGATGCGAGAAACATTGTACTTGATCATGTGCGGAATGTCATGCAACGACATGACAATGTAAAGATAAATACAATGTTTAATGGTGAATTTGTTGCAGGTAACAATCGCGTGAATAAAAGTATCGCAACGAGAAACCGTGAACTCTTTCGTATTGTTACGCTCGTCAAACGTCAGCCACACGTTTACACTCACTCACTCCACTCGCGGCGCGTTTCTCAGGACTCTCACAAGAAAAGAGGACACGTTGTTAGAAAAGGAAACTCTTTTATTAATCTCCCGTTATTAAAGAAGAGCTCGGGCTAATACGTCCGAACGAGACGAGACCCAGAGCAAATCTGAACATCGGGTATAAACAGAACATCTGGTATAACTGAACATCTAGTAGGAAAATCAATAATAAATTGAGCATCAGAGAAAATCAATATTCACATAAACAAGCGTCACTAAGGACGATTCGCGGCGCGACATTTACTACCGGGCGACTCGCATAAAGCGCGCGGCACGGGCGCAACACTACCCCCCCTCTTCCAAGATTGTCGTCCCGACAATCCGGGAGGGTAGTCTCTTGCAGTCTAATTTCTGTTCCGTGGACTCCAGGGCACCCAATGGTTAACTTGTCCTACTTGAGCTGCTGCTCCAAGTTTTTGGACCCCATCTTTCCTGGTCCCCAGAAGCCACACAACAGGTCCCCGAACCGTTCCTCTTTCGGAGGGAGCTGGCCAGACTCCCCCCTCCGCCGGTTTCAGACGACCCAGAAGAAGCTCTGCTCTCTTAATGTGCTCCCCCGCTGCCGACCTCCACGACGCCGCCCCACTAACTCTTCAGACAAGGGGGGGGAAACTTGTGTGGACCCAGCGTCTTTTCAGACTCCCCAAGTCCCTGCCTCAGCATTTGCTCTACGTCCCACGGGAAAACCACAGCTCAAAAACCGTGGGCGAGGCAGTCTTCTTAGAAAAACTTCCTTAGAGGAGTCTTCGGCCGATGTTCTGCCGCAGTAATCTCTCTGTGTACCGCTGACTTCCTCCAGGAAAACAAGAATAACACGCACAGTAACTGAGAATAAACAGAATACCGTAATCAAATCGAAACTCATTGTTTCAGAATTCTTTATTTAATTATACACATATTTATAAATTTTATTTGTAAACTAAAATTATTGCTTTTAGAACCCCTTTGATCCGAGCTCCGATTTTTTTACAACCTCAACTCAATTTTCTTTCAGAAAACAAAGCCAACCTATCCGAATGAACAATTTTCCTCTTATGACGAGGTGATTTCTGGATACAGTAAACAACGTCACTCAGTTTCTTCACAATACAAAAAGGGCCCTCCCAATTGCTCTGCAATTTCGGGGCTTTCCCCTTGATCCTACGGGGATTGTAGAACCAGACTTTCTGTCCTTCCTGAAAAAGAATTCGTCTGGCTCCCCGATCATACCAAGATTTGATCCGAGAAGACTTAACGTCCATGCGTACTCTAACACCAGAATGGATCTCTTCCAGTTTTCCTTTAAGATTTCCAATAAATCCGTCAAATTGCTCCTCCTCCCCATGAGGCTGCGGTGGATTTCCCTGCAACAAATCTAAAGGAAGTCTAAGATTTCGAGCAAAACATAATTCCGCAGGAGTCAAACCAGTGGTTTCGTGTTTTGAAGATCTATAGGCTAACAAGAACATAGGAATCCATTGATCCCAATCCCTTTGATTTCCAGAAATATACTTCGCTAAATAGTTAGTAATAGTTTGATGTTGACGCTCGACTTGCCCATCCGATTGAGGATGTAAGGCAGTAGTCCTCGTCTTCCTAATCCCAAGAAGATCCATTAATTCCGCAAAAAGTCTCGATTCAAAATTCCTTCCCTGATCTGTGTGCACCTCCGAAGGAACTCCATATCTGGAGACAAATTGACTAACAAAAATTTCTGCTACAGTTTTTGCTCTTATATTCTTTAATGGGAAAGCTTCCACCCATTTAGTGAAACAATCCACTACAACGAGAAGATATTTATTTCCGGATGCGGTCATAGGAAGAGGGCCAAGAATATCCATTTGGATTCTTTCAAATGGTGCCTTTACATTATAAATCTGTAAAGGGGATTTCCCTTTTCCAGCAGGGCCCCTCCTGGAAATACACACTGTGCAAGATTTGCACCACTCCTCCACATCCTGTTTGCAGGTTGCCCAGTAAAAACGCCGCCGGATCTTTTCCAGAGTTTTGTTAACACCAAAATGTCCTCCTGAGGGAGAATCATGAGCTTCCTCCAAAATCTCTTTGATACGACTTCGGGGAACAACAAGCTGAAGAAAGCTTGTTTTCAAATTTGGAGCTTCCCATTTCTTATAGAGGATTCCTTCCTTTAAAACCAGAGCGTCCCAATGTAACCAATAAATCTGAGAAGAAACGTCCCCACCAGGAATTTCAGAGCGTGGTGGGCGAATCCCTGTTTCTTTGGCTCGCAGAAAGAATGCAATTTCTGCGTCCTCAGTCTGTTCTTTACGCCAAACTTCTGGGCTCTCTCCTTGAAGAATTATACGAGCAACCATCTTATCCTGTTCCTTGATACTCCTTTCCTCAACCTTTTCACAATAAGAACAGCCAAATTTTTCACACCGTCGCCTAGATAGACCATCAGCATTCTTGTGAGACTCCCCTTTACGATGAATAACTTCAAATTCGTACTGCTGGAGTCTTTCCATCCATCGGGCTAACTGGCCTTCCAAATCTTTAAAAGATATAAGCCATTTCAAAGAAACATGATCAGTACGAATAACAAACTTCCGTCCCAAAAGATAATGACGGAAAAATTTCACAGAGTCCACCACTGCCAAAAGCTCTCGGCGAGTGACACAATAATTTCTCTCCGCCTTGTTTAGAACCCGACTATAAAAAGCTATAATCCTTTCCCTCCCCTCTTGTTTTTGCGATAAAACCGCGCCAATACCGATATTTGAAGCATCGGTATCTAAAACAAATTTTCCTTCCTTTTTAGGAAAAGAGAGAATCGGAGGAAAAGATAAAACCTGCTTTAACACTTCAAAATCTCTTTGATGCTCCTCCCTCCAAACAAACTTGGTTTGGTTTCCTGTGAGGGAGTAAAGAGACTTTGCTAAGGAAGAAAAACCTTTAACGAATTTCCGATAATACGAGCAAAAACCCAAGAAACTCCGTAATTGTTTTCTCGTATGCGGTACCGGCCAATCTTTCACCGCAGTTATCTTTTCAAGATCAGTAGTTATGCCTTCCGCCGAAATAATATGTCCCAAATATTTTACACTTTTACTAAAAAAAGTACATTTATTAGGATTCAATTTCAAATTCACTTCTCTAAGACGCAAAAACACTGTCTCAAGATTCTTTAGCATCTCAGCAAAACTTTTACCGAAAATAATTACGTCATCTAGGTAAACTAAACAAATTTTAAATAACAAATCTTTAAGAACTTTCTCCATAAGACGCTGAAACGTAGCGGGGGCGTTACAAAGGCCAAAAGGCATAACAGTGAACTGCCAGAGACCGCTACCGATAGAAAACGCTGTCTTTTCTCTATCTTCGGAACGAATTTTAATCTGCCAGTATCCGCTTTTTAAATCTAAAGTACAAAACCAGATGTTACCTGATAATTGGTCAAAAATTTCATCTATTCTGGGAAGAGGAAAACAATCCTTTTTAGTTACAGCATTTACTTTACGATAATCCACACAAAATCTGATGGAGCCATCCTTCTTTTTAACAAGAACTACGGGTGATACCCAGGGGCTCTGCGATTCCTCAATCACCCCTTGTTTCCTCATATCCTCTATAATTTTATTCACTTCCTCACGCATTTGAAATGGAATACGTCGGGGAATCTGTTTAATGGGAGAAGAATCTTTCACATCTATAACATGGTTAATAATATCACAATTTCCTGCAATTATTTCCTCAGAAAATACATCCTGAAAATCTCTCAGAAAATGGGCAAAAATTTCTTTCTGAGATTCGTTCAAATATAAAGAATTATTCGCAAGAAGTTCTTTCAAGATAAATGAGTCCCCATCAGAAGAAGTCTCTATTCGAGAACAATTAAATATTTTCTCCTTGTTGAAAACAGAATCAGCAAAGAAAGATTCGAAAACATGATTTAAATTCACTTTTTCCAGAAAATCTTTACCCAATAAACATTCGTCAGAAATTTCTGCTACAAACATAAGAATTTCAACAGAATATTTACCAATTTGCACATCAACCTTGATTTTAGATTCTAAAGGAACTCTCTCTCCAGTTGGATATCTCATATAACAACCCTCTACTTTAATTCTTTCTTTTACTTTTTCAACTATTTTGGAATTTACAATGGAAATATCGGAGCCCGTATCTATCTTAAAAGAACACCTCTTACTATCCAATAAACCATCATAACGAAAATCATTTTTATTACAACAATAATCATTTTTATTATTCTTATTAACTACAAAATTTCCACACGAAAAAACTTTTGGGGGCTTTCTCGCAAAAGTTGAGCCCACCCCTTCGAGCTCAACTAAACCGCGTTTCCCTCATTTGGGCATTTCGATCGGTAATGCCCAGTTTTACCGCACGTCCAGCACTCCCCCCGGCTGGCGCTAAACCTGCTGCCTCGCCAATTCCCTTTCGAGCCCTTCCCCCCTTTCTCTTTCCCTTCGCTTTTCTTTTCTTCACCTCGTTTTTCATTTTCCTCGACCGTGTTCCCTACTCCCCTTTTCGAGAAACTTTTATTGAAATTTTCCCTAAATCTCTCGCAATTATCCCCTTGAATAATCTTTAATGCCTTGGCTCTTTCAACGGCTGTATACAGAGAGGTAATTCCTTCCATCTGTAGCGCTCGTCTGATAAAATTATCAGCGACGGCAGTTATAAATTGTGCGCAAGCGATCTTGTCGCGTAATTCGAACGGGGACTCGGGGTACGCCAGACGCGACAATTTATCGATCTCAGAGCCGAGTGTCGCCAAATCCTTCCCGAATTTCTGTTTACGATTCGTAAACGCGGCGTAACTATTCTGCAATTGCCGCCCCTCCCCGAAACGCAATTCAAGTTTTGCTTTCAATTCCGCGAAGTCCAAACGCTCGACATCTTGTACCGTTTCCAACACCGAACGCGCTTTTCCCCTCAAGCTTAACGCCAGCGCGATCGTTTTCGTCGCGTCGTCCCAATGATTTGCTCGCGCGATCAAATTTAATTGCGAAAAATATTCATTTAAGGAAACCGTCCCATCGTACGTGTCGGGTTTTAACTTATACCCGAGCTCTGCACTCGCGACCGTGACACTTTCGTTCGCGCGCACAGACCGCACTTGTGCGCCGCACGCGTCTGCGATTCTCTCTCTCGCGTGCGCGTCTCGCGTTTCCGCGCCGCTCATGATCGCAGTTCTCTCGCCTGCGTGTGCGTCTCGCGTCTCCGCGCCGAGGCCGTCCGCAACTCGCGTCGCCGCGCCATCCGCGACCGCGCCCCCCTCGCGAGCGTTCCGCGCCCTTGCGAAATTCGCGTCACGCGCCCCCGAGTCCCCGGCCGCTTCATTATTGGAAAGACTTAGCTGTATCTGCGCGCCGGAGTTCATCCCACGGAGACGGCAGAGCTCCTCCTCCTGGCGGCGGAACGTCTCCGCATAATCGCGCTCCCTACGTGCGTGTTCTTCACGCATCTGGCGGATCTCCTGTATGATGGCCTGGAGAGTCACAACTTCCGCCGACGACGTCTCCGTAGCGCCCGACTGCGGAGTCGCTTCCCTCAGCCGCTTCCTCGTGCTGGACATGGCCGTCGTATCGTCACTCGTCGCTCGTATCTCTCGCTCGTCCGATCCCGGACGAGCCCCCAAAATGTTACGCTCGTCAAACGTCAGCCACACGTTTACACTCACTCACTCCACTCGCGGCGCGTTTCTCAGGACTCTCACAAGAAAAGAGGACACGTTGTTAGAAAAGGAAACTCTTTTATTAATCTCCCGTTATTAAAGAAGAGCTCGGGCTAATACGTCCGAACGAGACGAGACCCAGAGCAAATCTGAACATCGGGTATAAACAGAACATCTGGTATAACTGAACATCTAGTAGGAAAATCAATAATAAATTGAGCATCAGAGAAAATCAATATTCACATAAACAAGCGTCACTAAGGACGATTCGCGGCGCGACATTTACTACCGGGCGACTCGCATAAAGCGCGCGGCACGGGCGCAACAGTATGGTCGATCGGTACTGCGCGAGTGGTACAAACGACACGTTATCGAGCCTACCCTAGTATCGCTGGAGGAATTCCAGGAACGTGATAGCGGATGGGCATTGTCGCGCATACTTAATTTGACTGTTAACGTAAACAAGTACAATTCATTGTACGCGGGGTGTTTTGTGGAAATACCGCGAGAAATTAAAATAAAGAGAGCGGTGATAAACGTGCGATCAATGGATAATGCATGTTTCGCATGGTCAGTGACGGCTGCTCTGCATTCAGCCCAAAGAAATGCAGATCTGGAATCGTCGTATCCTCATTACACGTCGGAACTATGTATGTATGTATCCGTTTATTGTGTATCCCCGTAGGGTTTACAAGGCGCTTTTTTTACGAGGAACGTTCCCAAACCTCTTACAAACAACAAACAAACTGTCTTACAAAAAAGAATCAACCCCCATCGTTCATTTCCTGGCCTTATGCGACCTCACAATAAATCTTGTTCCCTTCCCTTAGCCCTTCCCTCTTCTTTCGCCTCTCCGTTCGTCTCCTTCCGCATCATCCTGTCTCGGTTCTTCCTTCCTGTCTACTTCCTGTCCTGGGTCTGTTGCTCATTATCCGTGCCCATGAGGAGTTTGTCCTCCATCTCTTTCAAAATCTCCTCCACCTCCGTCGTCTTCACACTCCTGTTCTCCTCCGACACCCTTTCCCTCCTGCTCTCCTCCACCCTCCCTCCTAATCTCCCCTCCCACTCCGCTCTCTCTCTTATTCTCGCCTCCACCAACCTGTCCTCGTCTATCTTTACCCTTAACCTATTTCCCGTTTTTCTTCTTGCCTCTAGAACCCTCAACTTCTCTTCCTCATTCCCCAGCCTAACCAACAACGTTACCCAATCTCCCCTCGACCCTACCACCCTCACCTCTCTTACCTCCGCCTTCACCCTCAGGCCCTCCACACAAAGCTCCCTCACCTTCTCCACGCTCGATTCTTCTCCTACCCACCTCTCCTTCTCGATCCTTATTATAACGTTCTTCCTCCTTGTTTTCTCATCGCTTCTCTCATCCTCTCCTGCCCACCATTTCCTCTTCCCCGTCTTCCCTTTACTCTTCTCACACTCCTCCCTCTTCCTTTTTCCCCCTCCTTGCTCCATTCTTTCTATCCTTCCTTTAAGACTCTTTACCTCCTCCTTCAATTCCTCCATCTCCTTTAGCACCCTCTTCACTTTCTTCTTTACTACCTTCTCCACCACCTCCTTCTCCACTATGCAGCTTCCTTCCATCCCGGGCTATCTAAAACACGTGAGGATTAACTTTACCATTTGCAATTATTTCCTCTCGTCTCCCTTCCTCTGCTTCCCTCTCACATCCTCCTCACACCCTCCGCTCTATCGCGCTTACCTCTTTCGCTTCCACCTTAACTTTCTCCTCTTTCACCACCAAGTCTTTCTACGCTCTCCGCTTGCTTCCCTCTACTATTCTCCCTCAACTTTGACTTTCGTCTTCTACCGCTACCAGTACTACCGACAAGCTCACTATGCCTTGCTGCCACCGCGTGCTCGTCTTCCTCGCTCGCACCCCTCCTTGATCTATCGATCCTATCGATTTCTCGCTATCGTGCGGACCCGGCTCTCCCGTGCGCCATCTACATCCCCCGCCACGGCCCGCATCTGCGACCCTATGTTTCCCCGCGCTGTCCTTGACGCCCCGCAGTGGTGCCAACCCTCTCTTCAGAGCGGCCGACACCCCACGCCGTCTCGATTCCAGCCGCGCCCCTCCCCAACCTTATCGTCACCGCTCCGTCCCGCCGCTCGCGCACGCGCCGAGCACCGCCCTCCTACGTGTCGAGTCATTTGTCTCCTTCTGCCGTCCCCTCCCCTTCATCCTTCCTTTTTCCTGCCCTAACCTCTAAATTCTTCCCTCCGAAATTCCCGTTTCGTGCTCCATCCACCTCTCCCTCGGGGCCTCCTCCATTTTCCCGGCCTCCTCCCCTCCTCCTCCGTCCTTACCTCCGCTCCGTTCCCATCCTCCTGCCTCGCCTCCTCCGCAATACTCCTTTTTCTTACCTTTCACCTCCAATCCATCCGACCGGTCCGACAACCCCCAATCCTTCCGTCTACACGTCGGTACTAAATCTTACAAACATTGAGTTTCCAATGACGTTGGATCAAATAAAAAATTTTAAAAATTACAACAAGCCAGCGAGCCGCGAGTGGTCACGTATTTTGAAGGGCACTCGGCCTCGTGGTTGAATAACGTATCCGGGCCCTCGAGGAAGGCAAATATTGCGTTTGGCGGGACGGGAAGATCGTCGGGATCGGCGCGGAGCCGCGGAATCTCAGGACTTGCGACGGATTCGGGATTCGTGTGGCAAGTCGCGAGATCGTCCGCGATCTCTCCTCAGTCGTACACTCTTGACAGAGTGGTCATGGTTATGAACTTTTTACATTGTTTCCACCGAAGTTCTTGCAATTTGCCTCCATCTGTCTCTGTTTGTGGCACTGCGGGAACATTCTGTGATAGAGCATTTTGTTGCCGATTTTAGGAGATCAGTCCATCTAGTCGGTGATCGGCCGCGTGGGCGCCGCGTTTGCCTTCCACTCTGCCCTGTACTACCAGGCGTTGCATGGAATCTTTATTACGTGTGATGTGTCCGAAGTATTTTAAGACCCGTAGCCGAACTGTCGATGAGAGCCTATGCTGTATGTTAAACTCCTTTAATATGGAGGCGTTGGTACGTCGTTTGGTCCATCTTATCCTCAGGAAACGTCGCCAGCACCACATTTCTAAAGCGTCTATTTTTCTGTGGTCTTGTCGTCGAATCGTCCATGTTTCAGCTCCGTAAAGGAAGATGGGGAAGACAAGACATTTCATTAGGCGGACCTTTGTGTTTTTGGTTATTTTTTGGTCTCTCCAGATTTTTGTAAGTTTGTCAACTGCCGACCTGGTCATGGCACAACGTCGTTTAATTTCTTCCTCGCATCCTCCCTTATTGGTGATCATGGAGCCAAGGTAGGTGTAACTGTGTACAACTTCACAATTGGCTATACTTCTAACATCAGGTCTGTTATCAGCCATCCGATCCACAATCATCATCTTGATTTTGTCTCTGTTGATCGCGAGACCAAAGTTGAGGCTTATTTTTTCTAGGAGTTGAAAGAGGTTTAGTATGTCTTCCTCAGTTGATGCCAGAAGAGTGGTATCGTCAGCATATCGCAAGTTAGATATCAGCCGTCCGCCCACGGATACAACTTCACCCCATTCCTCTAGGGCAATTCGCATGATATATTCCGTGTAAATATTGAATAATAAAGGTGAGAGGATATATCCCTGCCGAACCCCAACACGAACCTCGAAGTCTCCGGAATCGATTCCATCTACCCGGACTGCCACTGTACTCCCTACGTACAGTTTTTTTTATGATATATACCAGGTGATATGGCACGCCCATTTCTGTGAGAACTTCCCATAATTTGTTCCATTTTACAGTCAACGAAGCATATGTATAGTTGGTTGTTGAATTCTCTGGCCTTCTCTATGATTTGTCTTAGTATGTGCATTTGCTCTCGCGTTCCTCTTCCCTTTACAAAGCCAGCTTGTTTGGGTGCGATTTCTCGATTCAGGTACGCTTGCAGCCTAGTATTCAGAATGTGCAGTAGTACTTTGCTGGCATGGGATATGAGGGCAATCGTTCTGTAGTTGTTACATTTTGTGGTTGAGCCCTTTTTATGTAGTAAGATGAACAAGGAGTGACACCAGTTTTTAGGCCATTCACTGGTATCCCACATCTGAGAACAGATGATGTGCAGAATATCCACTCCAAATTCTCCCATATCGCTGATTACCTCGATGGGTATTTCATTTCATCCGTTCCTACTGCCTTGTCTTGCTTTAGGTGTTTAATTGCAGCTCGTATTTCATTTCTCAAAATACCGGGTTCCCGTTCAGAGTCTGCAGTAATTGAAATGTGGTCGGATGCATCGTAAGTATCAGCAAATAGAGTCACGCAGTACTTCCGCCAGACCTCCACAATTTCCTTAAGGGGTTAGTCTACCCTGAAACAGGCGAATTTTTAGGAATTAATTTCAGACAAAATATCGGTAATACATGAATGATTTTTTTTTTTTATTATCTTTATTAGGGTTTCAAGAACATGTACAAATTTTTTGGTGTAAAAAAATTTCAAAATCGCGATGAGGCACTCTTTCACGCGCAACTATGCTTTTCAGACGGTGTACATGGTTTCTGAAATGTGGATGGTCTGAAAAAAAAAAAAAAATATGGTTATTAACTATATTGTATTGTCTTCGGAATGACGGAGCTTTTTTTCTCTCCTCGTTTTTGGCGTCAAGAAAAAAATTCTTGAATTTTTCACTGCATTTTTGAAAAATTCAGAAATTTTTTTTTTGACGCCAAAAACGAGGAGAGAAAAAAAGCTCCGTCATTCCGAAGACAATACAATATAGTTAATAACCATTTTTTTTTTTTTTTTTTCAGACCATCCACATTTCAGAAATCATGTACACCGTCTGAAAAGCATAGTTGCGCGCGAAGGAGTGCCTCATCGCGATTTTGAAATTTTTTTACACCAAAAAATTTGTACATGTTCTTGAAACTTTAATAAAGATAATAAAAAGAAAATCATTCATGTATCACCGATATTTTGTCTGAAATTAATTCCTGAAAATTCGCCTATTTCAGGGTAGACTAACCCCTAATCTCTGTAACGCAGTTACCTGCAGAGTTCTCTATGGCCCAGTTCTTCGGCTTGAATCGTCTAGTGATGGTTCTAATCTTCATGTATAGGTCCTTGGTTTCAAACCTTTGAGCGTTGTACTCTAACTCTTTGCAGATGTTTTGCAAGGCTAGGTTCTTATCTTTACGACAAACAGCCTGTATTTTGGAGCTAAGAGAATTGAGTTCTCGTGCATCAACACCTTTTATTTTCAACTTGCGGCGTTGTTCCACCAATTCCCAGGTGTTGTCGGACATCCAGTGTTTATGCTTGGTTGCAGTTATCTTGGGCTAAGATTTCGACACGGAGTCTTTTATAAACTTTTTGGCCGATTGCCATATGTAGTCTGGATTTTCATCTTGTGTCTCATTTAACCATCTTGGTGTTTCTTTCTGCAGTACCTCGATGAATAAATCTTTGTCTGTTATTTTCATTCGCTTGTTTGTCTTTTTGCTTATGGGTTTACGCAGCTTTAGTTTAATATTGCATATTAAGAGTTCATGATCAGAGAGGCAATCGGCACCCGGTAGTGTGTGTGTGTGTGTGTTGGATATTGAACTCCTCCATCTTTCCCTTATTATGATGTAATCGATTTGGTTTCGATGTTTTCCATCTGGAGATGTCCAGGTGTATAGTCTTTTAGGGTGTTGTTTGAATATTGTGTTCATAATGGTCATACCGTTCTCGGTAGCAAACTGTAGAAGACGGTCACCTCTATCGTTCCTAGTGCCCAACCCATAATTTCCAATTATGTTGCGCAAATTCATATCCATGCTGGTATCCCCTATTTTCGCATTAAAGTCACCGAGTACGATTAGAAGTTCTTTCTTAGAGATCTTGTTTATGGATGTTTCTAGTTGATTGTAGAAACGTTCCACCACTTCGTCTTCTGCGGTGCTTGTGGGAGCGTAGGCTTGTATGATGTTGAGCGGAGTCGGAGATGCACTGAGTTTGATGGATATTAATCTTTCGTTAATTGGATTATAGCCTAAGACAGATTTGTTCCATTGTTTTGGTATAGTAATAGCCACTCCAGCAAATCCGTTGGTTTCATTTCCCGAGAAGTAGAAGGTGTGTTTCTCCGTGTCAAAATGGCCATTTCCCTTCCAGTGGGTCTCGCTTATACCCGTAATTGTAGTGTTACATCGTTTAAGCTCTCGCTCCAGTATATCGAGTTTACCATCCTGGTGGAGTCCCCGCACGTTCCATGTGCCTACGCGGATATTCTTGCGTAGTTGTATGTTCCTTCCAGTAGCATAGTTTTCACGGGGTGCCTGGTCGCCTGCACTCCTTGGCCGGTATCCCATTTCACACCCTGACTCCCGGACAGACCAGGGCGCCGGTCGCTACGCGGATCGCCAGGCAATCTCATATCCTTTGTGTGTGTCATTCATAACTCTCGTGGGAGGATAGTGGGGTGGTTTCCCGTTGCCTTCCACACCGCTGTACAGAAGCCGTTCTGTTGGATGCCATAGCGCCTTCTACTCTCTGGTTCACAGCCAGCACCACTGGATAGCCAGCTGCCACTACCCTGCGCTAGTTTTGGTCTACCCCGAGTATTTCATTTCCTCGGTACCACCCATATCTGGGAGGCTTTCCCCATTCCGCCACCTGGGGAGGCACCCGATGGAGTACTAACAACCCCACACGGTATCGCCGATACCCCCTCTTCCTCCACACATCCACCTGGGAAAGCGGTGATCGTGAAGTGTGAGTTCCCCATTGGGAGCGGGGTTCGACTTGGTGACGTGCCCCGAAAATTCCGGGGACACGTGCACCCAGTAGCCACCGCCGCCTTCCACCAGATCCCTGTCCCAGGTCCCCAAGAAAAACCCCCGCAGGATTTGTGATACCTGCCTGGGATTGAACCCGGATCTCCAGAACGTGAATCCGCTGTTTAGCACTAGTGACTACAACTCAGCATACGAGTCCTTATATCGTGTTCGGGGGCAATCGCCGGCTAGCGTGGCCGATACGGCGAGCTCGCCCGTAATTTTTGCGTCGTGCGGAATCGAGGTGGCCCGGGTACGCGTCGAAGACGTAAGTGGAGGCGTTGCGATCCGATTGGTCGGCATCGCGGCGTAAGTATTCGTTGTGCGTTCGTAGTGAAGTACCGCGTTACCTTAGGTTATTGTGAATATTGTCTTTGTGTAAACTTTCCTGCGTTCATTTATTGCGTTAGCTTCGCGTTCATTCCTTGCGTTGATCTGTCGTGCGTTTGTCTGCGTCGACTATCTTTGCGTTCGTCTGTTGCTTTATTCTTTCGTGCGTTCCTCTATCCTGCTGAACATTCGACATTATCGCGTTCATATATTCTAATATTCCGGTGTTACGCTATCCGACATTCTCGCATCCGTTTACTGCATTAGTTTTTCGGGCATTCTTGCGTCAACGTACCCGACATCTTTGTGGTAATCTATTCAACATCCTCGCGTTAGCCCGTTTCATCGGCGTCGATTCTCAGCCGTTGATCTCTCTTTACCGCATGGTCTGATTACGAATATGATACGCTCGAACACATTATACCTACATTTACACTGACTGATATTACATTGCAAACACATTATATCTGCACCTACACTGACTACTCAAATATATTACATGTAATTCTTTTATTATGTTTTTGTGTGGTTAATTGCGTTACGCCTTCTCTCCAAATTCCCTGAAAGGAAACTACGTCCTGAAGTATTGTCGGGGATATCGCGTTGTATAGAGTATTGTACGGTGGTGCGATTAGTCGCGCCTGGCGCCCAATTATTGTGTGTCTCAGTTTGGCTTCGCGTTCCGTCAATCCGCACGATTGCCCTCCCCCGCCGGATTGCGAGACCGAGGGAAAAAGCGTCGCAACCCATGGCAAATTTTACGCGAGACATAAAAAATTTAACAGCGCAACGCACTGTCACGTGTGCGAAAAACCGTTTAGGCCAGACGACGTGCGAGTACGCGACCATTGTCACCTGACCGGCCGATACAGAGGTCCCGCGCATTCTAATTGTAACTTAAATTATAAAGATTCGCATTTGTTACGGAATGCACCCCTAATTGATTTGCACGGTTTAAGGGGAGAAAACTAAGTAGAAGCACGAAAATAAGCGATTTTTTGAACAATTTTTTTAGAGGTAATAAAATAATCGCATCAATTTCAACTTTTGGCATACTTTAATTATAGGTGTCAAGCACTAAAAAAAATTATTTTTACAAAAGAAAATGGCGGCATTACAGGCTTCACAATTTGGCGTCTTTTGCGCGAGGTGGAAAAAGGCTGCCATCGTCACGTTTTTTGTAGCGGTCTAAAACAAAAAATCAAAAAATTTTTCGATTACTTATGAGTTTAGGCGAAGGATATACCTATAAGATTATAAAAAAGTGCAAAATTAAAAATTTGGTAAACATTTTAATCAAAAAATTAAATTTGCAAATTTGAATTTTTGATTAAAATGCCTACCAAATTTTTAATTTTGCATTTTTTTATAATCTTATAGGTATATCCTTCGCCTAAACTCATAAGTAATCAAAAAATTTTTTGGTTTTTTGTTTCAGACCGCTACAAAAAACGTGACGATGGCAGCCTTTTTCCACCTCGCGCAAAAGACGCCAAATTGTGAAGCCTGTAACGCCGCCATTTTCTTTTGTAAAAAATTTTATTTTAGTGCTTGACACCTATAATTAAAGTATGCCAAAAGTTAAAATTGATGCGATTATTTTATTACCTCTAAAAAAATTGTTCAAAAAATCGCTTATTTTCGTGCTTCTACTTAGTTTTCTCCCCTTAACCGATTCTAGAAATATTCTAAACGATTCTAGAAAAATACACGATTTTAGAAGTATTTGGAAGCGCTCTGTGACATCCCACTCTCGGTACCCCTTGACCTCTCACCGACACACTTGTTTGCATGTGTTGGAACATAAACATATTGTTTCGAGGTCCTTATATGGGCATAACATGACAACTCTTAATCTAATTGGTTCTAACACAAAACTTCGACACAAGTATATGTGAGGTGAGAGATGGGGTATGGTCGTGGCCAAAAAGGTTGTCCGACTTTTTTTTATAAGTTTTGGAACGCACTCTGTCATGTGAGAGACATGTGATAACCTAAAGTTTTGCAGTGACACATTATCGGAGCAGACGGACAGTCTATACAAGGTGTCAGAAAAGTTTAAAATACCAGTTAAAGTAAGCACGTGTATTTGACGTAAGGAACAAAGCCCGTCATAAAGAGGAAAAAGGAGAAGAGGAATATGAGCAGAGAATGGTAAGTAAAATGACCAGTGACCAATATTAGAAAAAAAATGTAAGATCCGTGTTTAAAATAATAGATACAATATGATCAGATTACATTATATTACATTCAATTTCAATGTAAATTAATAAGGTTTTTATTCATTTACATTGAAACTGAATGTAATATAATGTAATCTGATCATATTATATCTATTATTTTAAACAGGGATATATTAATAATATACCCATAAGAAAGTATAAATAGATATTTCAATATACCTGTAAAAAAGAAATTTATTGAAGTATAATTTGTTTAAACTAATAGATAGAATATGATGAAGTCACATTAGATTTCAATGCAAATTAATAAAAGTCTTGTTGACATTAATTGAATTAAATTGAATGTAATGTAATCCTGTCATGTTCTATCTGTTATGTCAAACAGTATATTTTATTACAATTGGAAAAATAATATGCATGAATATTACAGAAGAAACAGTGGTTCGAGACGTGGAAGAAAGCTTTTAGTCAACGATGGACGCAGGTATGATGATAATTAATGTTTAAAACAACATTTTTTACACAACACTAATGAAGAATTTGTCAGCATAATTAAGAATTGAGAGATTAAATTAAATTAAAATAACTTCAATTAAATTGTCATATGTCTGCTTGCAGGTAAAAGGGGAGGCAGCGTTGAACAGAGGTGAAAGAAGTATACTTAATGGGATCTGTGGGAAAGTTGGAGCTTGCTGTGAAAAAATGTAAGAATCTTCATAAAACTGAAAATATGCACTTGGAGATGAGAGAAAAAATGAGGGATTCGAAGAACTTGCCGAAGGAGAAGGAAATACGCAATATTCAACAATTAAGAGGTATGAAAAATCAACAAATTCAACAACAAGGTAAGCTGCTGAACTGATAAAATTTCTCTTACATTGAGAAATTGTAGTGTATTATATTGCAAACTTTTACAAGCCCAAGGTAAATGTCCTTGGCGTAAACAATTAAAGCAGCCCTTATGATTCTTTAAAACCTCGACTCGCTGTGTAACGGATTGATTGAGAAACGTTTTGCAATGATTTAAGGGGTGATTTCCGTCGCATGTCAAGCACTTTCCGTTATTCGTAGAAACCTGATGCGCCTTAACGTTACTTGTTTTATTTGACTTTTTTTGTTTTAGACTTATTAGAATTCTGACTACTACCAACGGCCTTGAGCGCCCGAATTCGCGAAGTGAGAAAGGCGTCAAGTTCCTCGATACTTGGAATTTCTCCCGTATCTCCCAGTGAGAGCTCCCAGTCGCGCCGAGTGTCTTTATCAAGCTTTGAGACAGCAACAAATAGCATTAAATCTTCCCATTGATTAACGGGTTGTTTCAAATTTAACAATGCCGTATAAATATCGTTAGTCTTTGTCTCGCAGGTTTTCTAAATCACTCACGGAATGGGCGCTCACACAAGGAATATCCATGAACGCTTGGAGATGCGCATTCACTTATAGCTCGCGGGTTATCATAACGGTTTCGTAACAATTCCCACGCGGTATTATAATTAGCGTCGGAGACGTGAGTGTTCGACAAAATTAAACTCGTGGCTCCGGTTAAGTTCGCCTTAAGGTAATGTAATTTTTGTACATTCGTTAAATCGGTTCTATTCGCGACTAACGATTCAAAAACGTCACGAAAATTCTCCCATTTCGTGATCTCTCCCGAGAATTTAGGAATATCAATTCTCGGTAATTGAACTATCGAAGATCTCGCCTCATGCGATACAATAGAACCGTCAAAATTAGCCTGCGCGGTTTCCGGTTGCAAACGTTCAAGATAGTCTGACAATACGTCCATGATCTCCTCAACGGAGTCGTTAATGGATAAAAACTTATCTTTCTGGAAGTCCTTCTAGCGTATCCCCTCCGCAAGGGCGCAAAGCTTCGCATGATTGACCTGGATGACGTCCCAGTATTCTTTGAGACTATTGATACGGCTTCGAACGGCTGACACGCTTTTCTTCGCCTTGGCGAGCTTGTTGAAATTCGTCAGGATCCGGATGATTAACGTCTGTGTGCTGGTCTGTACGGCCAATAGTTCCTCCATCGACTTCATGGCGAATTTCGTACCTCGTTCTTGCGGTCGAACAATGTAATTGCGAGCCTTTAATTGAATATGAGTGAGAGATTATCTCCTTATAACTGTATAGCTCTCACTCCGTTGTGCGGTGAACCGTACGCTCTCGAGTTCGGCGCAGCCAATGCGTGGTGGGGCAGGAACGACCGCGCGTTACTGTTGGCTCGGCGCCTTATACTCAGCTGATCGCAAAGAGTGCGTGCGACAGAGAGGCTTGTTTCACGCGCGAAGAGCGTGTTGCTGGAGTCTGACTATAGTCTGTATGAGCGAGAAAGCGTATGCTTGCGTCACATTACATATTACAGATCGCGGATTCTCGTGGTGCCGGGCTGTCGACCTGCGTCTCCTCGCGTTGAGTAGACGAGTTGGGCGCTCCACGTAGAATGTAGCCGTCTCTATCATTGGCCGTGTCCTGACATCTCGAATCTTTCGAGTTGTGAACGTCCGTTCCTTTTGTGTCCGTTTGTTCGCTCCGAATCCGGCTCGAAGGACCAATGTTTCCGCGTTTTATGATTGCTGGATCATCGTAGAAAGGATGCACTCTTCGGAGGGTTGAGAGACACTCGAACAATGTACAGACAATTTACAGGACACTTTATTACGTATCTAATTACAGTCTTAGTTTAATTATTGCCTTTACAACTTGCGATAACGAGATTCGCGATCTGCGCGTGTGACTTTCTTTCGATCGCTCCTTTGTCAGACTGACTTTCGGTTGGGAGGACTTCGTGTACATACAAGACTGTAATTAGAGATTTCCGATAATTCTACCAAAGTCTAGGGTCTCTGAATTAATTATACGCCACACTCATGTCCTCGCGTTACACGGCGGGCTTCAATTGACCCTGCGACTATTGCGAGAACAATACTGGATACTCCGGGCGCGTAACCTTGTTAAAGCCTGTATTTCAAAGTGCGTTACGTGTGTACGTCACCAGGCGATTATGTCGCATCAACGTATGGGCGACCTACCCGAAGTTCGCGTAAAACCGGCCCGTCCCTTTGCTAATACTAGTCCAGTCAATGTAGGAAAACACTTGGAAATTTCTCCTCGAAGAGTAAACTTTTTTGGAAAGTGTTCTTTTGGGTTTCAGAAAACATGTCCCAAAAGTTTACCAACGTAAACCCTGTGCTAAATGTTTTATTTAACAAAAAATACCGAAAAAATTGATTTTTTGAGTATAACTAAAAAAACATTAATTTTATGAAAAAATAAACCATGCCAATCGAAAGAGGAGAAAATTTTACTAAAGAAACATATCTAAAGTTTTCTTAATATTAATATGTGTAGGAGTAATAATTTTTTAATTAACGCTTCAAAGTGCGTCGATGCCGTCCCGTGTGAAGCCGCCTACAGAGTACGCGGGCGTGCGCGCACTTTTTAAAAAGAGTTGTAACTTTTGATTGGATCGATAGAATCAAATTTTACAAAAAGCATTCGAAAGTAGACGTAATTTACTAATTTTCAAGTGGTTTAGAAAAATTGAGAAAGCATTTGGAGTATATTTAAATCGAATTTGAAGAGAGGCGATGTGAAATTTTTGACTTATTTTACTAATATTATTGCCATTTATTTAAATTTGCAGATTTTCACTTCTAAATTAAAGCATTATATTCTTAAAATATGTGCTGATAACATGCAATAAGTGAAAAAAATTGCAAAAATTTATTTTTTAAAAGTTGAGACCTCAAAGTTGATGGTTTTCTTGAAATTTCGTTATTTTAAAATTGATCAACAAGTTTGACTGCAGATATTATTGCTTAGGAAATAGATATAGAAATTTAATAACAGGGTTTTTTAAAGCTGAAAATATGTACTTTAAGATGATACATGTTTTATTTGAAAAACAAAATATTAAGCAGGTGTATTTTTCAAAAAAGTACATAAAAATAAATGTCAAACTAAAAAATATGAAAATTTCTCTATTTTCAAAGTCGAAAAAGTAATAGAAAAAAATTTTTTTTTGAGAAAATAACTTATGGGATGTTGTAGCTTGGGTCTTAAACTTTAAGACTGTATATCGGAAATATTTTTTTGAACTTTTATTTTAGTGGCTACACGCAATTTAGTAAAAAAAGTCGTATTTACTGTCGTTTGTACTGTTGTTCGGGGTAATCTTAGAAACTATTGGACCGATTTTGAAAGTATTGTATATGAAGTAGGGGTAGAATTTCCCGGGGAGTGCTATAGGGTGTATAGTTTTTCGTTACCAATCTTCTGGAAACCGGTTTTTCTAATTTCTTCAATTTTTTGGGAAATAATTGACGGAATCTCACAGAATTATATATGAAACAGGGGTAGAATTTTCCGGGAAGTGATATGAAGTGTATAATTTTTCGTTACCGATCTTTTTTGGAACCGGTATTTTTCCAACTTTTCGGGAAATAATTGCGGAGAATCGCAGCGTGCGAGTAAGCGGGTGCTCGCTGCAAACAAATGCTACGCTGTCTCCATCCTTTTTCTAACATTGGCCGCGTTCAGCAGACACAACTGTTGAGTTCGTCTTATCAACACTATGCGTTGATTGGTTGGTTCTAAAAGTAAGAGCCAATCACGTTCGACTGCTACTCAGCGGCTTGGTCTGCTGAACGCGCCCATTCTTTTGTTTTAAGAATCGTTCACATATATTTTTGAGTTTAACAAAAGGAAATCAGTTTGCGAAGCGCCTTCCTACAGAACAGTCTCCGTAATTGTTGGAAGTGCTTTTTACCCGCCTTTTTGAGTCGCCATTTTATAATGTTGAAAATTTTACTTCAGATTCGTATTCAGCAACCTTGAAAACACATTACCTATGAATTTCATGATTATACATTTAACATTTTTTAAATTATAATCAGCTTTTCGCATTTTTCTTAAAAAAATCGGTTTTTTCGTTTTTTTCCAAAAATAAGTAAGAGCACATGAAATAAATAAGTAAACTTTTCCATTTAATGGTAGAAAAACACTTTTCAAAAGGTGTCAAGTGAATTCATTCTTCGAGAACAAATTTCCAAATAACGCATGGTTTTCGCCTACGTTGCCTGAACTATACCGGAATAGATTACACGGGTCCTTTCTTTATCCGATCGGCGAAAGGAAGAGGCCACAAAACGCATAAAGCATACTGCGTACTGTTCGTATGCTTAGCGACTCGTGCGATTCACCTTGAGATCGCGGATGATTATACTTCCGACGGTTTCCTAGCGGCCTTTAATAGATTTACGGCCCGCAGAGGCCGTAATCTAGGCCTACCTAGCATAATTTATAGCGATAATGGAACCAACTTCCAAGGTGCCGACAAGGAACTGACTAGGCGTATCCGCGAGATCTTACGAGATCCGGACATACAGAATCATTTCGCGTCTGACGAAATCTCCTGGAAATTTATACCTCCAGCAGCCCTTCAATTCGGAGGACTCTGGGAGGCTGGCGTAAAAAGCGTAAAATTTTATTTGAAAAGAATACTGGGAGAATTTACTTCAACACTACTCTACTTTGTAATATAGAGTGTATCTTAAACTCTCGTCCGATTGCACCATTGTACGACGACCCCGAGAGTTTTGACACGTTAACCCCGGGCCACTTCCTTGTTGGATCGTACCTAAAAGCGGTTCCCTCCCCTAGCGTTGGGGATATAAATCTCAATAGACTATCTCGATGGCAGACGGTGCAACAACTACAGGAACGCTTTGGAAGATCTGGTCATCGGATTATTTAAATTCTCTGCAGCAACAAAAAAATGGCAAACTCTTCAAATCAATCTCAAGATCGGTGATCTGGTGCTATTACGCAGTCCTAGTCTCCCGCCAACTAAATGGGATATTGGCCGAGTACTCCAATGCCATACCGGAGATGACGATTTAGTACGCGTTGTGACCATCAAGACGGCCAGATCCACCCTCAAGCGACCTGTAACACAACTGTGTAAACTGCCCGTTGAATCTGATAATGACGAACCTCCTAAGCGTTAAGCCGTTCTGCTGGGTAGAGTGATTATTAACGGGTAAGCCGGTATCACTCTACAGTTACAATGTTTAACCAAATGTATTCGTCGTTCATGAAAACAGAACGAGGCGGGTGGAATGTTACGGAATGCACCCCTAATTGATTTGCACGGTTTAACCGATTCTAGAAATATTCTAAACAATTCTAGAAAAATACACGATTCTAGAAGTATTTGAAAACGCTCTATGACATCCCACTCTCGGTACCCCTCGACCTCTCACCGACCTGTTTGCATGTGTTGGAACATAAACATATTGTTTCGATGTCCTTGTATGGGCATAACATGACAACTCTTAATCTAATTGGTTCTAACACAAAACTTCGACACAAGTATATGTGAGGTGAGAGGTGGAGTACACGAAGGCCTCCCAACCGAAAGTCAGTCTGACAAAGGAGCGATCGAAAGAAAGTCACACGCTCAGATTGCAAATCTCGTTATCGCAAGTTGTAAAGGCAATAATTAAACTAAGACTGTAATTAGATACGTAATAAAGTATCCTGTAAATTGTCTGTACATTGTTCGAGTGTCTCTCGACCCTCCGAAGAGTGCATCCTTTCCACGATGATCCAGCAATCATAAAACGCGGAAACAGCATTGCATTCCCATTGTTTTTCACAATTTATCGGGCTACGACGTACATTTTATTATAACGGAAATAGCAACAGCGTACGAAGGACATGTAGACTTACTCCCAAAATTACAAAAGAAAAATACATTTTGTTTACGAAAAACGTTAAAAGCACCGAAGATAAAGATAAGAAAACTTGCGTCAAATTGCGATTTATCGATTCATACAAGTTTCTCACCGCTAGTCTCGACAAATTGGCATCTTATCTCAGCAAGGATAAACTGCAAATATTGCAACGCAAATTTTGTAAATTATCCTCAGAAAATTTTGATTTGCTGACACGAAAAGGCGTATTTCCGTACGAGTACATTGACTGCGTCGAAAAGTTGGAGGACTTGTGTTTACCACCGCGCGACTCGTTTTACAGTTTATTGACAGGTGACACCGTATCCGAGAGCGATTACGCGCACGCTCGGTGCTACGCGAGAACGCTCGGTGACTACAGCGATTTATATCTCAAAACCGATGTCTTGCTGTTGGCCGATATCTTTGAAAATTTTCGCGATAGCTGCGTCGCGAGTTATGAACTCGATCCGGCGTATTATTATACTCTACCGGGTTTTACGTGGAACGCTATGTTGAAGCATACGCGTATCAATTTCGAACTGCTCACCGACATTGACATGGTCATGTTTATCGAACGAGGTATACGCGGCGGGTTGAATCAATGTTCAAACAGATACGTGCTGGCCAACAACAAATACATGCAGTCGTACGATCCATCAAAACCGTCGAGGTACCTGATGTATTTCGATGTAAACAACCTGCACAGCTGGGCAAATGTGCCAACCATTGCCATACGCAGATTTTCAATGGGTCGACGACGTAACCGATTTTAATGTTATGGATGTCGCGTTAGATTCCTTCATAGGTTACATTTTCGAAGTCGACTTGGAGTATTCGCAACATCTTCACGACGCGCACACTGACCTACCGTTCTGTCCGACGCGCGATAAACCACCCGGTAAGTGGCAGGACAAGCTCCTCGCAACATTATACGATAAGAAACGTTATGTCATAAATTATCGCAACCTGTAGTAGTGTACTCGACACGGTCTTCGTATAGCAAAGATTCACCGCGTATTGAAATTCGTGCAATCTCCATGGCTTCGCGATTATATAGAACTCAATACGAAATTTAGAATATTGGCCAAGAATGATTTCGAGAAAAATTTATACAAATTAATGAACAACGCTGTGTTTGGCCAAACCATGGAGAACGTGCGCAATCACGTTGACGTGCGACTCGTGACTCATTGGGAGGGTAGATACGGCGCGGAGGCAATGATCGCGAAACCAAATTTTCACAGTCGAAGCGTCTTTTCGGAGAATCTAGTAGCAATAGAAATGCGAAAACTCAAGGTGAAATTCGACAAACCAATCTACGTGGGTATGTGCATCCTCGATATATCCAAGACATGTTTGTATTTTCATCACGAGTACATGTTACCGTTGTATCGCGACAAGTGTAAAGTCACGATAATGACCGAATTCGTCGGGCTTAGAGCAAAGATGTACGCCTTGCGAGTCGACGGTAAGAAAGATACGAAAAAGGCTAAAGGTGTTAAGAGTAACGTCGTAGCCAGGTCGATAACGTTCGACGATTACACGCGGTGTCTGCGCGACGAAATTTAAATGACGCGACAGCAGGCTTGCATAAGATCCAAACAACACAAAGTATACACTATGTCCGAAACAAAAATAGCTCTAAATCCGTACGACGATAAGCGTTATATTATACCTGGTTCTACCGAGACGCTGCCATTGGGGCATTATAAAATACCATTGTAAATATATTGTAATTATATTTAGATATTTAGGAAAATAAATGACTCATTTATATGTATAATATGTTTTTATATTGTAATAAATTTTTACAATACATTATTCTTGTGTATCCATGAATTGTGTGAATTATCAAATCCTAACCACTTTACATAAATCTCATCCCCCCTTTTGCGCAAAACTTTTTCAACGAGATACACGTCGGGATTAGCAACGCGATGTAACTCGTATTCGTAGAAGCCGCCGGCGACGGGTTTTCCGCAGGAATCTTCCAACAGATACGTCACAGGATTAGTTTTTTGCACTTTGACGATTCTAAACACCTCCGTGGTCCAATTTGGCGTGTCTTTTCTCGAAGATTGTCTTGAATTTACTCACGCGTACCGAGTCGCCCACTTTAAATCGCGCGGGAGCAGCGATCTTTACGTGACTGTACATCGTTGTTAGGAGCTTGTCGGCGATCGCGGAGGTAACATCGATGGGTCACATGCCGATAGTTCGATGCTTTCGCGCGTTGTAATCCGATACGAGATCCGGCAGCGAGTCGATCCATTTGTAATTTCCATTGCGTGTAAACATTTTCCACATGTCGTTCTTGAGCGTGCGATTGAATCGTTCGACGACCGATGCTTTTATTACGGAATAGGTCGAATAGTGATTGATATTATGTTTCTTCAAGAGTTTCTGCACGTTTGCGTTGTAAAATTCTTTCCCCTTGTCAGTCTGCAGATTTTTCGGACATCTTCCGCCGTCTCGAATTATTTTCGCAATCGCCGTAGTAACCTCGAGTCCGCTCTTGGCCTTGAGCGGTACGGCCCATGCGTGCTTGCTCAGCACGTCGATAACGGTGAGTATGTAGTGGTAGCCTCTGTAGAATCGCGTGTATGGACGCATCTCGACCACATCCGCCTGCCACAGGTCATCGTATCCGCGCACTATGACGCGTCTTCGCGAAAAAT